>NW_010540712.1:0-5903 GCF_000687285.1 Phaethon lepturus
CCCCAGGGGGCTGTAGTTCTGCAGGCCTGGGGCTGCAGAGACATCTGCAGCCTCTTGCTGAGGCTGGGACCAGAGGATGCAGTTTCCTTGCCTGCAGGAGGTACTTGTGCGCTGGAAGAGGACCTGTGCTGCCAAGTAAATGAGCTGCAGGAGGAAGTCAGCAGACTGCACAGCTTCAGAGATGATGAGAACATCTTATTCTCCAAGACTCTACAGATATAGGAACCTGAACTCCTAACCATAGTGAAGGAGGACCAGGTGGAGTCTGTGCTAAGCAGGTTTGGAAATGGAGACTCCAGTGGTGATGAAGGATGGAAGCTTGTGACAGTGACAAGAGGATGAGGGCTCCTGTCCTATCTGCAGCTCTGCAACTGCAGAGTAGGTTCAGTGACCTGATAGCAGACAAGGGACTTGAAGGTGTGTCTGGTGAAGCATCCGAATCAGCTGAACCTGAGCCATGAGGCAGCACCGGAAGGAGAGGGTGAGTGATCATACTGGGAGACTCTGTGCTGCAGGATCCTGATAGGATGTATCATGAGTCCGTAGGGAGCTGGCTGATGTCATTGCGAGGCTATTCTTGATTACCTTTAAAAGGTCTTGGTGACTGGAGGAGGTTCCTGAGGATTGGAAGTCTGACAGAAAATGGAAATATGCCAGAGTGTGGAGTGGAAAAAGGCAGAAAAAGGAAGGCCAGAAATGGAAAACGTCACTGCTATCTTCAAGAAAGGCAAGAAGTAGGATCTGGGAAACTGTGGACCAGTCAGCCTCACCCCAATTCCTGAGAAGGTGGTGGAGCAAATAATCCTTGAAACCATTTCCACACATGTGATGGAAAAGAAGGTGATTGGGAGCATGTATTTACAAAGGGGAAAGCATGCCTGATGATAGCATGTAATGAGATAACTGGCTTGACAGATAATGGGACAGCTGTGGATGTTTATCTTGACTTTAGCAAGACCTTAGACATTATCTACCATAACATCCTCATAGACAAAACTGGCTGAACTGCCATGCACAAAGACCAGCTAGTGGTCAGTCAGTGCGGGTGTACCCATGAGGTCAATAAAGAAGGCCAACATCATCCTGGGCTGCATTAGGAAGAACATCAACAGCAGGTTGAGAGAGATGTTCCTTCCCCTCTACTCAGTACTTGTAAGATACATCTGGAGTGCCATGTCCTCTTCTGGGCTCCCCAGTACAAGAGAGACATACATAAACTATGTCTGGCAAAAGGCCAGTAAGGTGATCCAGGGACTGGAACACCTCCATATGAGGAAATGCAGAAGGAACTGGGACTGTTTAGCCTGGAGGAGAGAAGGCTTAGCAGCATCAATGTGTGTCACACCAGCGGGGAGGGACACAGAGGGCACAGAAAAAGAAGACAGAGCCAGACTCAGTGGCATCCAGTCAAAGGAGAAGAGGCAACAGCCACAAAGTGAAATACAGGAAAGTCCATTTAAATGTAATAAAAATCTTTTTTTTACTGTTAGGGTGATTGAACATGGGAGCAGGTTGCCCAGAAAGGTTGTGGTGTGTCCATCCTTTGAGATGGCGAAAAGGCAACTAGACAATGTCCTGAGCAGCCTGCTGTAGTTGAAGCTGCTGTTAAGCAGGGGGGTTGAACTAGACATCTCCAGAGGTCCCTTCCAACCTCAATGATTTTGTGCATTTCTGTTTCTTTCTGTAATCATCCAGATTTTTGTGCTTATATGCATATAACCCTCAAAGTTTGGGCATAAGTAGGTGATTTTGACAGTAAAATTGAGCAAAAGTGTACATAAACATATATACCACTTACTCTGCACTTAAGATCTTTTACATTTCAATCTAAATAAACAAATCCTATACTTAATGCATGTGAAATAAATGTAATTTTATATTTGCAGTTTTTCAGTTCTGGTATGTATTTTAGGATTCTGACATTTTTAAATAGCAAGTTTCATATATGCCTTCATATGTTTGTCATACGTGTAATTATTATAGTTAGGAAAAATTAAAAAAAGTGGACTACATACATAAAAGTGCTATTAATTCAACAATTTCTGGTCATAAGATGTGTACAGAAACATTTAAAAGACAAACATCAAGGAAAGGACTAGAGAAGAAAGAAAGATTGAACAGTGCTTCTGTTACATTTCGTTTCTCCTCTGGTGGTTGAAGTGAGAATGCATTAAAAAAACATGGATGTAAACTTCTCTTTCATTTTTTTCTCCCACAGATGATGTGGTGGGGTGGGATGGAGGTGCCAGTTTCTGTAAGCATGGTCAGCATAATTTGTAACAGGTTTGGAGGGGAAATACTGAGTCATACCAGTTATACCTGCACTGACAGGGTGAGGAGAATGAACAGGCTGAGTACCCTTTCCCTTTTGAAGAAAAATCCTAGGGTAGATTCTTAGAGTGCACTGAGGTACCTCTTGTCTTTCCTCAAACCCAAGCTCCTTGACTTCCAGGTCTCTGCTGAAGAGAAAATGCACAGAAAAGGGGACACATGCAATCGTAAGGACACTAGGAGTGAGTGCCAAAGGAGAAGTCTCAGTCATCTGCAAGGACCAGTTTTAAACCTCTACAGGTGCACACTGAGTAGCCTGAGGTGCATATGAACAGGTGAATTCAGTACTCTGGTGCATGTAAAAGACATAGAGATGATTTACATCTAAGGATGAAGAAAGATTAAAAATAGTAGTAGTCAAATACTTTTGCAGAGGTGGAAGAATTGACTCTGCAGGAGTTTGCCAAACTGGGTTAGAAAACCACATGGAGTTCCTTTTTAAAAAAGGAACTGTTCAACAAATTAATTCAGAATTTGCTCAAAGGCATTGAGGTGAAGGAAGCAGAGGTTTGGAGAAACAGTTTGGACTATCTATCTCATGCATTAGAAGTCAGGTATATGAGCTAAAGTGCTGGATGAAAGAGTGGATAAAGCTTAAGGAGAAGTGCAAGGCAGAGAGAAAGCTCAGTGCTGATAATGATATTTGGTCTAATAAATAAAAATGATAGAACAAAAAAAATGCCTTATTGCCTTCAATGCAAATGACAACAGGTAGCATTGTTTCTTTGATTATTTTTTAAAATTTATTAATTTTGCTGTAACCTATTTATTGTTACCTTAAAGTGAGTGTTAATACTTGGCATTTTTCTGCCTGACAGATCTTCGAAGGAAGTCATCCCCCCATCATGTTATAGCAATGATATTAAAACTGAAATTCAATGGCTTGTCTTCTGTACCTATCATTCTGGGCAATAACAAAAATGCTGCCACCACTAAGTATTCTTTGGCGGGGGAGAGTGAGAATTAAAACCAGAATGGAGAGAAATAAGAATGAACAGAAGAATGGCTGATAAGGTTTTCAAGACAGACTTCACTACCTCATTATTTCTAATCCAAATCTGTTATAATGCTTCTGTTGTAGATGATTCATAATAGACTAAATTTTGCTTGTTCTTTTGCCCTTCATTTAACAGTTCCCTAAAAGCACATCCACTTTTTTTATTTGGAAAACCATAGTAAAATAGGAAGTTTAAACAAACAAACAAACAAACAAAAAATGGTGCTGACACTTTAAAAATGTCTCATTGGAAATGAATGGGAAAACCATCTGTCATTGTTAGCTACAAATTAGATGTTTCATGCACCAGCAGTGTCTAATACATGCACAAAAGAACAAAATTTAGGAAAGATTATGGGCATTGCTGCTGATATTATATCTTGTTGAACCATGGAGAATGGGTAATAAACAGTTCCACATAAAAGGACAGGTTGTAGATCCCTATTTTCTTTACTATAAAATCTGTATTTTTTTCCTTCAATTTGAAAGGTCATTAGTAAAACCTACATGTTGCACTTGTTAGAACAGATTTTGTCAGTTTCATAGGTTCCTTTTACCTATGTTCTTAAAGCAATTCTAAGATGGTTAAGGGTAAAAATTTTTCTAAATGAATTGTGTCAGTTTTAGTGACAAGATGTTACCTGTGTTTATTTTGTGCTGAAACAGTTTTCCAGCCAAAACAAAAGCAAGGTTTCATCCTCAATTATGAGGCATTTTCTTTTGAAATAGAGAAGGATTTTTAGAGAATAGCAACCACAATTTCTGTATTACTAACAACATACAAGATTATTTTGCAGACAACATTTTCTCTGTTTTGGGAGATAAGAGGGAGAAAATGAAGCCTGACTACATATTTAATTGCAGTGTAGGTGAATACATTTTATGTCAAGCAGTTCAGTAGTGAAATACTATCTAGCCCAGACAGCATTGATTTTCATCAGTGGTGCTCAGATACCTTAGATGAGTAGATTATATTACCGTTGTTAGGTCACTGGGGTGATGAAGATAACATATTTGACAAAGAATTCTGCAAGACTATTAACCGAATAGAGTAAAATGTACCATCGGTGAAGCTGGAAGTATATAGCCAATAGCTAATCGAAGTAAAAAGAGAGTTCTGTTTTGTTTTGGCTTTTTTTTCCATTTAAGACGTGATAAAAATTACTGTAAGACTTTTCTTTTAAGAAATCTTTTTTTTAAAAGGTTGTGCTAGTAATGACAAAATTGGTTTTCGAGAAGAATATGATTTTATGTTTAGAAAATATATGTTTGAAAAACTATGAATTATTCAGCTAAAGCAGTTGCATCTTTGAAATGATTGCTTATATATGATAGTACAATATGAAATATATGTATACATGTACAAATTATGTGAAATGGTTCTAGTATGAGTAAACTGTACACAATATATAATTAGAAAATCAACATGGTTTTCTCCACCACTAGTTTCAATGGGTAATCGAATTTTAGTTAATAGTTCTCTCGGGTTTGTCTGGGATTTAAACTGTTATGTTCTGTTAGATCAATAGAAGTATTATAGGAAAGTTTATTTAGACTGCAATTACAGATAGTACACTATTAGAGGTCCTCTATAAAGCAGTGCTTGCTTTTCAGCTACAGCAAGCAGACTAACACAGGATCTGTAATTACCATATTTACTTCCACCAAATGCCAGTTTGGATGTATGAAAAAAAATCTATCATCACAGTTATAATAGGAAGCCTTTATCTCTGAATGTTACAAGTAGAGAAAATGGAGCACAAATATAAAAGTCACACCTCTATAAAAGCGTCCATAAGTTCGTTATGTATATCTCTTAGGCTTGTTCATTCTGTAGCTGGAGGGGGCAGTCATGAAATTTTCATAGGTCTGCTCTATTCAAATAACTCAGTGAGACAGCCATAGTGGGAAGTTGGATTGTATATATTATAATAGATATCAAAGGTAGCTAAAGACATAACTGACTCTTGGAGACCAATGGAAAATAAATTTTGTTGTTTGCTTTTATAGTTTTGTATCAGAGCAATTATCTTTTTAAGGACAAAGCTATTTTTGAAATGCTGGTTGCCAGGACATGACAAGTCAAATTGTGTTTTGTAACCGAATCTGTAGTAGGGAAATACCTACCTCATCCTGTGACTGAGGTATCTGAGCACCATATATATATACACTTCTGGGTTTTTTTTTAAACATTGAGAACTGCTGTCTGAGTTGAACTTAAAAATTCTTACTTTTACCCTTTTCCTATCATTTATATGTTTGGAAATTGTGGCACTCCTTTGTAAAATATTTCATGGCTTTACTTAAATAATTCTTCTTAGGCAAACATAATCAAGGCCTGTATTAAGTGATCTTTGGGAAATTTAGTTGTGGCAAACTGAAATGCTACTGCTTCAGTCATTTGTTGCAAGTTACAATCCTCATACATGATTAGGTGAATGGTAAGAGATGATAATTTCGTGTATTAGCTTAAATCAGTAATGAAGGTCAGTTTGTGCCAAACCTTTTTTCTTTTCTTTCTATTATTCTAATAACAAATGTGAGGACAGAGAATCACAGAATCACAGAATCACTA
>NW_010540713.1:0-339 GCF_000687285.1 Phaethon lepturus
GAACCCCCGGGGGAGGAGATATTAAGGGAGGGAGGAGGCTGAAAGGTCTCCAGCACCCCAAAAAATGGAAATGGAGCGATATGTGGGGAAAAAAATTACGTATTTTTCGGAATTTAGTGCCCTCAGCTATGAGACGGGAGGGGAGCTCCGCCTGCGCTGCACCCCTCCCCCCAAATTTTCCTGGGGGGTGCCGTGGGGAGTGGAGCTCTCCGAGGGGACCTCCAGATGGTTCCCGCCTGTCCCGTCCCCCCATGGGGTGCGTACCCCACGTGTCACCCCTTGAATCCTCAAACCATCTCTCGGTGCTACTGGTTTTGGGGGGAGTACCCCCAAAATGCC
>NW_010540713.1:425-702 GCF_000687285.1 Phaethon lepturus
TCCAATTCTACCCCATAGCAAAAAAAAAAAGCTGAGAAAAAAATGCGAAAAACACCAGAAAACGCCCCAAATCCTGGAAAAGGGCGAAGGCGAGTTCGCGCTTCACCTGCCCCGCTCCGGGCTGTCGAGAAGGCGTTTTCGGCTGAAGAGCCGTCGAAGTCCAAGTTCAAGGCGAAGGAGCCCAAGCGAGTCCCCCTGGGGGTCGGGGGGGTGTGTGTGTGTGTTTGACGGGGATGCAGCCCCGGAGGCACCTTCCGGAGGGCTTCGTCTTGGGTTT
>NW_010540714.1:0-295 GCF_000687285.1 Phaethon lepturus
GGTGCCACCAGCTACGAGGGCGCGGGAAGGAAGGGGCAGCACCGGGCGCCTCGCACCGGCGTCTTCACTAGCTCCCGTATTTATTATTCATTACTTCGCATTTTATGGAAGGAAGCTAAATTTATTCACTACTGCTGCTTTTTTTAATAACTGCACAATTCCTGTGGCAGTTTCATTACTTGCAAAGTTCCTTGGCACCGTTGTTGCTGGGGTTTAAGAACGTGATGTGACATTAAAATGGTAAAGGCTTTCCTCAGAGCTGATGACAAAAGAAACAGACACCGTAATCGACGGT
>NW_010540714.1:388-4338 GCF_000687285.1 Phaethon lepturus
CCCAGAGAGGCCGGGGGAGAAGTATGTGAGCGCTTGCCCCCTGTGGGCGCTCACCCGGGGGATTAGGGCTGCTGCTCTTCCCTTATCCTGCCCCATTCCAGATGAAGCGCACGCGGTGATGTGACGCGGTCCGGTGACACGCATGGGTGACTACAGACCTGAGATGGGGCCTCGTCTTTTCCTCATACGTCCCTTGAGTATGTCCAGATCTGCCTATGCATTTATCTTCTGTCTTTTCTTCAAAGTACTCTTACTGCTGTGGGGAAAGAGATATTTTCAGTAGATACATTTTACCAAAAAAAAAAAAAAAAAAAAATTATTCCTGGAGCAAGGATACCCGGTAGGAAAATAATCACCTGTTATCAAACCAGATAGATTTCTGTGGAAAAATATATTCAGGGTGTTGGGAAATCTGACTCATATTCTCAAATATCATCCTCTCCTTGCAAATCACTGTCAAAACAGTCGTAACACTATTGTTATGGCAATCTTCACCAGATACAGTGTTTTTACGTTTCCTCCCTTAGCGAGTCAGTTCAGTCTCTCGGAGACAAGCTCCGCACTCAGTGGGGGAGGATGCGGCAGGGAGGGATGAAGGCTGCTGTCGGGAGGATGCACCCGGCCCTCGGACAGTCTCCCCCAGGCACCGAAAGGGTTACACTCATTTCAGGCGATGAGGTATCAACATAAAATGTGGACAACGAAGAAAAAGCAGCTTCGAGTGCAACTTCCTGAAACACACGGAGTTAGCATGCCAAGGTGTCGATACAAGTTGCCTAATTAAAAAGAACGAGCCCACGTCTCTTCGTCATCGCCATTTCCCTTTACCACCAGCGCCCAGCTGGGTGCACATAGCCCGGCCCGTTTTTCTTAAAGCCAGAGACGATCCAAGAGACTATTTTCTTCCTATCAATTTGCCACATTCCGAAGCAATGATTATATTACACAAGTCACCCTAAACCAGCAATTCTTTCCATTCAGGCTGAAGCCAATTCTTGGAGGCAGATCAGTTTATTCACCCTAAAAATAAAAGTGATACATAGAAATTTTTCATGGGCAGATCATCTAATTTTCTAATTAACCTGCTTGCCGGCCATTTGTGTAACATGAGCTACAGAATTTGACCCTGTTATCTCTGTTTAACCCACTAACCTGAAGCTGGGCAAAACAGATGTTCAGAAAGAGCATTAGAAAACGCTGAAATTCACATTTTTTCCTTGGCATTTTATTCCAACAGTTAGTCTCCCGCCCTGTTAAGCCTGCAGACTCCTCTGGTTCAGCCCCCCTCTTTCGGTCCTTGCAGCGCCTGCACGTTAGACGAAAGAGCTCTTGCTGCGGTACCTGTTCTCCCCATGAAGCACCTCCCAAGGCAGAAGCGTTCTTCCACCGCTCCTGCCTTGACGGCTCTGTAATTAAAGAGAGGAAGCACCTTCACCGTTTTGGATAAACCCATCTGGCACCTTTGGTGCACGCTCAGCCTTCCGCACAGGCTCGGGCTCGCCCGTGCAGGCTCTGCACGCTCCTCTCAGGCGAAGGCTGCCAGTGCCGTCTGCAGACTTCGGGACATGGCCACGCGTTCCCCGCCGCACGCCGAGCAGAGCTGAGGACGCGTTCGCCCTCCGGGGAGGGCTGCGGCTGATGCCCGTGGGTTTGCGCTTTGCACGGGGCAAGCCTTGCACCTAAGTGTCGCTGGAAGGCACGGCAGAGCCGCGAGACAGTCACGGGCCCGACCCCAGACAGCTCACAACAGACTGTCGCAGCGTGAAATGAGGCATGAACGCTGATTATAGATGAAGGGATATTGCTTATTTAAGAACTGAACAGATTTGGGCGACACAGACGGGTTATTTGCTGGGCTTCATGAGAGATGGACACCACTCGTCGGGTTTTTTTTGTGCTGTCATGAAGTTATTTGCCATTATTTACTGGTTTGCAATACTGAGATTTCTCCTCCATGTGCACATCTCCATAGAAAAAACTCCCTTGCTGTTCTCTCCGAACACTGCAACAGGCGTAATGAATCATACTGATGACCATGATAATTTTGATTAGGTGAGTGAATTCTCCATCTTCCTGCAAATGTTAAATTAAGAATAAGTTAGGTTTGGCGACCACTTGGCTGAAACGTATGTTTGCATGCTAAAAGATAAAACCAGCCTGTTTCAGCTTCTGCTTCCTAGATAATAGTGTTCCCCCGCTCCCATTTTAGTGTGCTGCTGTGCTTCTGTTTGTTTTCCCATAAAAGTTATTGCCTGAGAAAACAAAGATAACAATATTGAAATGGGAAAAAAAAGTCTCACAAGAAAAATAGGAGGTTTCATCACCTTTCACTTTCAGCTGAATGTGAGGAAACGCAAAGAACAACAGTCATTCCAGCAGAAGTTATCAGGTAAGCCCACAGGTACAGATCTGCAATAATTAAAAAGTATAGAAAAGAAAAGAGCAAGTTAGCCTGGTCTAAACATTTGACTCTGCTTTGGCACTCCTTGCTTCTCTCTGACACTCCACAGGGGACAGTGCTCCCAGTGGTAGGTACACACACGACGGGGAAGCCAAGGGACAAGCTGTCTCCTTTTCGTGGGTTCATGCATCATCGTTTGGATGAAAGATTTTATACTGAGGAGAAGTTAATTCTGTTATTAACACAGCCTACTCAAGCCAGGGAGCATCTCCAGGAATGAGCAAGGAGAAAGAACTCGTACAACTGCTGTACCACATACAATCACCCAGAAAAGGGTCACCAGTCAACGGGCCAAGCCTGACCCTGTAACTTGGTCCTTTGCCTGAAACACCAAGAGACCTTAAAATAATGGTGACCCTTACTTACAAACTGACAGAAGTAAAATAAAAAAAAAAAAAAGGCGGTTCAGGCACGCGTTCTCTGGCAGCAGGGGGATTCATAAATGCGCTGCAGTTACACGCAGTCAATTCTCAAACGCAGAGCCATTCCTCACGCGTAACTGCGGGGCAGCCATCAATACCACAGCGCTGGACAAATGGCCCACTTTAAAACGAAGACCTCCTTGATCCTGAGACTTCGACTGAAAGCCGAAGGGATTGAGTATCACAAAGGTGCAGCGTTAGCGTGTGCATTCCCTAAAATAAAACAACGGGCGTTTTAATACCATTTCCCTTGCAAAATACCCAGAGCTGGCCTAAATCGTGATGGGAACCCAGACACGGGTCAGGTCTGGGCCAGCAGGGAAGCTGCTCGGTGTCCTTTAACGCCTCTTTGCTGGTAGACCTCCCTGGCAAGAGCGAAGCGTTGCTTCAATAAGGTGATTGCAAGTTGTGTTTTTGCCAAAGGAGAAACCTCCAGTAAGAACTGAGCCACCGGCAGATTTTTCATTCTGTAGGACAAATAAATAATAAATAAGTAATTATACAAGTAATCCATTAGTGTTTCCTTCTACTAGCAGGCTGAGAAGGAAAGAGACGCTGCAATTTGAGCAGCGCCCTGAAAATTAGTCTCCGTTTTCTCCAAGACTCATGAAATTTTGTTATAAAAATTAAAATAGCTGAAACTTTTCTTTAATCCACCAAAAAAATTATATTCTCTCTGGTGACTGATTTTTCAGTTGAATCATTCGGTACCTCTGACACGTTCGGTGAGACGCTGCGCACGGGAGTGAGAGGTGCAGGGGACAGAGAGGACAGAGAGGACAGACAGACAGAGGGTCACCTCATCCCTCACCCCCCGGAAAAGCCATTTGTGAGGAAGAAGGACGCTGGGCCTGCCGCCGCCGTCCTTCACTGCTGTTCGATTTTCCTCCGTCCCGCACCGACCGCGTGGGACGCCGTCACCCCGCCGACCACCCCGCTCAGCTTGTCCCCGCTCCCGGGGGGGGCAATTAACCTGCTCACTGATTAACAGACTGCACAGGCAGGCTGCACCCCGGCACAGCGGCCCCTCGGGGTGCGCAGGGCAGCGCTCCCCCGGCGGTCACCTC
>NW_010540715.1:0-2049 GCF_000687285.1 Phaethon lepturus
GTGGTGTACGTTTCCCTCATGGAAGGGGACGAGGAGAACCCGGTGGCGGCCAAGATGAACCCCCCGCCCCCAACATGTTTTTCCAGAACCCCCTGTAAATTGTTAGGCGATGGTGTTATTTACGGAGTGTTTTAGAAATTGTGCGTAACTTCTGAGACGCAAGCTGCAGCGATGGTCGGATGCGCGAGCCCTGCACACACGCCTGCGACGCCGCGCCGCTGAGACTCTTCCATAACGTATGAATTCAAAGGAATCTACAAAATCTCCTGAAACGGCTGCAGGAGCCCTGAGATGTGATGACACGCGTGATGGGAGATGCGTGCCTCGCCACCCACGCCCTACAGCCTTGCCGCTGGCGCGCTTGACTGGGGTTTTTTTGTGATTTTTTTTTTTTTTAAGGCATTGCATCCCTTCACTTCCTGTGAAGTCATCTGGCTCAGGGAGGTGGGGATTTCCCCCTAAATCTTTGAATTACAACTAATTGGTGAGAAATCTGGGTGGGTGCTGGATATGAGAAATAAGCTGAGAGAGGAATGGGACAGTTGCCATGCAGGACACTTTTTCCAAAGCCTGAACCTTGTAGCCTCAGTGCACTGAGGAACTGACAGGTAAAATCCTTAATTACAGTCATTTGTGCAGAACCTCAGCTTAAAAAAAAAAAAAAAAAAGCACTCATTTTTGTGGTTTGGGAGCTTATTTTGACAGTGTTATCTGATAAACTCCTGCTGCTCTGAGCTGCTGGCAGCATTGGCAGTGCTGGAAACTCTTTGCCTCCGGGTATGTGCTTAACCAGGTGAGGTGTCACCTAAGGAATTTTGCCTGTTCGCCTCTCTAAGGATTTTCCTCCTCCATCCTTCCGTTCCCTCCTGCGAGCACAAAGGCACTGGAAGGCATTCACGCCTGCTTCACGCCCTGACTTGTCCTGCCGAGGTTGTGCCTTGCAGCCTGGGTGCTCCTCGGCAGCATGCGGAGCCGGTCTGAACCCCGACAGGCACCCAGGTTTGGCCGTCGAGGAGCCCAGAGCCGTGAGAGCATCTCCCGTGGGGAGGGCTGAGCTGCCCGCCCTCTTACCCTCACAGGCAAACAGAGTTTCCCGCTGTGCAGGCACGAGGTTTTTCACCGTACGTGGCCCTGGAGAGACTCTTCGCTCAACCCTCCACACAACCAGCGGTCCTGGAGGCACCTGAGGAAGGGGGCTTTCGGTTTGTCTTCCCAGCCTTGCCTTCGCTCCTGCGATGCCGGGATCCCCCTTCCCCTGGTGCACAGCGGGGAGGAGGTATTCTAGCTCTGCTGCTTCTGTTTCCCACCTGGGGCAAAGGGAAAAGGGCTGTTGCAGCAGCCCAGACCCCGCTAGAGACGTTTCACCTCCTGGCCAGCTCGGAGGAGGTGTTTGATGCCCCCCACGGTACTGCTGTCCCTTCCCACACAGTTTGGGCTGTGCCTGTAGCACCCAGGCCTCGGCCCCACAAACTGCAGGGACTCGGGACCTTCAAGGCTCTCTAAAACCAGATTGAAGAGAAAAATCTCTTTCTTTATTTTTTTTTCTCCTGTCCCTGACATTTTCCTGCAGTTCAATATCTTGCTATTTATAACAAAACCTTGCCTTGTCCTGCTGGAAGCCGACGTGTTTGTAAACATGAAAATCATGAAGTGGAACCAGCCAGGAAGCAACTACAGAGAAGATGGACGTGCTTGCTCCAACTGCTAGCAGAATACAATAGAAAAAGAGAAATTTCAGTATTACAGGCCTTGGCTGGTGTAGTCTAAAATGATGTCGTCACCAGGGATGTGATGCGAAAGCAGCTGTTGCTTTGCGTGGAGGTGTTTCTTTGGCTGGTTTATCTTATCAGGAATCCAGCATTAATGTTCTATTAAGGAAAATAAAGTCCTGAGCAACTCCTATGAAGTTAGAGAAATAGAGAGCTCTTTCCGCTGTTGATAGCTGTATTTAGTTGCTTTTTATTGTGCTCCAACAGAAGGCAGGGCAGGTCTGACCCATCATGGCTCTGTCTGGCATCAACTCCCTCAGTAAGTTTGCAGATGACACCA
>NW_010540716.1:0-12296 GCF_000687285.1 Phaethon lepturus
CGGCCCGCGGAAGGGAACCTGTGAGGCTCCTGTAGCACCAGGCGCACCGTGAGACCAAGACCCCTCGTATCCCCGCCCTCCCGGGTACAGACGAGCCATTTCGCCCAGTGAGGCGAAGGAGCGGTGGCTGTGCGGGTACCCAACCCCGGCAGACCGCCGCACGGCGCCGAGAGCGCCGCTTGCTCCCGCTGGCGCTTGACGGGGACTGAGGACGACGGCGGATTACCCTCAGAGCACGGCCGCAGCCAAGCATACCGTCGGTGCTTGTTAGCAGGGCGAGTCCGCCGCAAAAATGTTGTGGCTTTATGCAGTGAATAAGAAAACTTAATTGCGGAACATGAAATCTCTAGGTAATTTGTAAAATTGGCAATCCGAGAAGGTAATGACTGTTAATCACATAGCAACTCCTAAGCAAAGTTCATTAAACTAATCGCGTAAATATCCACAAAATGGCCTGGGGATGTATGCTCCAAATTTTGAAAACTAATTATTTTGTATGCAGAATCAAGACAGCAGTGACTGAAAATATATAGGTTCATAAACTTAACTCATTAGTCTTAATGAGACTGAAGCATGGGTACTACATACTATTCCAAGCATTCACAGGTGTCAATCTCTAGTTAATCTAATTTGCACCAAGGGTATGTGGTTCAAAATGTTTGCCTCAATAAAGTTTAAATAACCAGCACATTCATACCGACAGGCAAACAACAAATCTCCTAAGACTGAAAAACAGGAGTTGCGCCAGGGAAGGCTTAGATTGGATATTAGGAAAAAAATTCTTTACTGAAAGAGTGGTCAGGCATTGGAACAGGCTGCCCAGGGAGGTGGTGGAGTCACCATCACTAGACACGTTCAACAAACGTGCAGACATGGCACTTCAGGGCATGGTGGTGCTGGGGTGACAGTTGGACTTGATAATCTTAGCGGTCCCTTCCAACCTTAGTGATTCTATGATTTTGATAAGTATAGGCACCAGAGGCCAGAAACAGAAGCAACAACGTTGCAATTGTAGTTTTTCCACTGCCAGCGATAAGAAGCCTGCCCGGAGCATTGCACAGCCTCTACTCAGGCTGCTGCTGCCGAAGGAGAGAGGCACGGAAGGAGGTATGGGGTATGCTGGACGCTCTGCATTGCCAAGCATCACCATGCCAAAGCACATCAGCACAGCAGGGAGAAAAGGAGAGCAGGTGAGGTATGTAGTTGGCCAAAATATGGGCAGCACCTGTGCTTCAAAAAGCACTTACAGAAAGCTCCCCTTTGTAAACTGTTTCCCAAAGCAGAAGAATGAGAGAACAACTGTTTCACAGCTCCTTGCGGTAAGTCTTACAGGTGATTCCCTGCACAAGGACTAAAAATATTGCAACTAACCAGGACATTCCCTATTAAATTCTAAACATCAGGTAACACACCAGATGTGAGGCCCAAGCTCTCTGGTAGTGCCTTTCTATCTTTCTGTTTTGTAGACACGAAGCTGTAAGAACACTTAGAGAGCTGCTTGACTTTTGAAGGTAAAAATACATTAACAGAACTTCAAGTGTCATTGAAGGAGAATAGAGACATAAAACAGAAATTTAAGCACACTTACTTCCTTTGTGAATTTAGGCTACGCACATGGAGTGGTTGAAGAGCTTAGCATGTACCAGATATGTATCTGGAAGAGCTTTGTAATTCACATACACAAGCAAAAAAAGGGACATGAGCAAACGTTAAACAGTCTGTGAAACTACTGAAGCAGTTTTAAAGAGACTAATTCACATCTAATTATGTAAAGATAATTAGGAAAGTATCCACTATCACATCTACATAACCAGTGCCATAAATATTATTAAATCCTTTTTCTAACAGAAGTTTTGCAAACAAAATGGCCACTTCTGACCTGTAATACATATTTTAAACAGTGTACTCAAGAAAACATTTGTATTATTTCATGGCAGAATAGTACAAACTATCCCTATATTATACTATAGTAGAAAGTAAGGAAATGAGATGACTCACTGATGCTGACAGAAGAAGCACACAAGAAATCTCAAGTTTTCTACAAGAGATAATATATTACATATATTTTCTCCTTAAATGTGTTGCAAGTAGATAGCATAGACGTTCAAGCAGACGATACCCAGTTTTGACACAGAATCTAATGCAAAATTACGTTAAGTAATGTCATGTTCCTTCGAATCCACCTCGGGTTCAAAACAGCCAAGATTGGTAGAAACTACTGCCAATTTTTGCTGCTCAGAGAGAGTTTGCACCTTATTTAGGAGTTCAACTTTGGTCACTGACATCTAAGATATTCAAACTTACTAATCACTTAGAAAACATTTTCAATCTACATCCTTATTTAGACAGTGCCTATGGTGAAGAATATTATTACAGTCTCTAGGATAATAAATTGTATGTGGTATCAACTGGTATGTCACTTTGCACGACAAATTCTTCACATATGAGCATGGCCATGCAGCTAACTATAAAAGTCAGAATTGTGTGTCCTTTTACATTTTCAGTATTTCTGTGACAATCCATTTGACTATAAAGTACTTTTAGGCTCCACTAAAGCATGATCGACATTTCTGTTAATTCCTGAGCAACATCAAAATGCTGCACAGCACACTTTAGGATAAAGATAAGAGACCAAGGGCCTCCTCATTATGTTAGTATAAATTAAGGGTAACTTCACTTAAGTTACAGAATTACTCTGCTTCCCAACCAATGGGAATTTAAAATCTCTTCAGCTTAATATTTACATTTGATAGAGGATGACTGTCATTTTACTTGGACTAGAGTAGGCACTCCATTCAAATGATTCTGAATTTGCACATGGGATGGGGAGAGTGACCCAAGTTGTTTAACCTCACAGCATCACTTTAAATTATACTCCGTATCTTCTAAAACTAGTTTTGATGCAGCCCTCCAACACTGAAAATAATTGATTTTCTGTTTATTCTAGATGTGCAAATTACATTTACTTACAAAGATGGCTATCTGCATGTCACTAATGTGTTGTTTTGAGTCACTTCTGTGTTTCTAAGCCACTCAGGTTTTGAGATAGCAATTTATTTGTGCAGCAGAGCAGCAATGCAAGTTTTTCCACATGGCTCAGGCAAAAGAAGAAAGTCATTCCATCATCTATCTCGTCAGTGTCTTTCAAGTCTTGCAAGGTAACATCTATACATACACATACAAATTGAAATTATTTACCTATTCTGATCTTGGCTAAGAAAACTTCTGCTATCCTGCCAAACCACTGGCAGAGAAGTTTTTCTTCCTTATACATATCATCACATAAACAGAATTGAGTTCTATTTTTTAACACTCAGCCATGAATTCTTATTACATAATCCATTTTAATGAAAAATATCTTGTCCAAACAAGATATGTACATTTTGGCAGATAAGGAATGTTCAAGTTAGGGTTCCCCTATACCAGAGTAGCAGGAGACTAAAATAAACAGCAAACAGCTGTAATAATGAGTTGATAACCTTTAGTTTCAAACATTAGCAATCTGTGATTGCAGTAATTCTTTTATATGGGAAGCCATTAAAAGTTAAAAATGGGAGCTCATTAATATCACTAATTTGGCAACTTCAGAAGATTGTGCTGTTTTTACATAGAACATGTCAAACTACTTGAAAGCTCAAGAATAGCGTCAAAAAAAAAAAGAACTTTATCCTGAAAGATCTGAAGAAAATCTCTGGTAATAATAACAAAACTGCATGTTCTAGCCGTTTATCAGAAAGGCAAATATTAGCATTATGAAGGCCTAAACTCAGACTAGTAATAGTCTTTTCTCAGTTACAGTGAAGAGACTATCACATCCATTCTTAAACATTCTGCTTTTAAATTATTCAAGAAATGAATAGTTATGGATAGAATAAAATAGAATTTTCAGAAGGGAAAGATATGAATTATACACTGCATACAACTACTTACATTGAAATAGTGGTTTTGCCTATAATAAAAGCTAGAAATCTTAACAATGGTCAAAAGAGCTGTATTTCACACAGCTTTCTTTCATGGGCCCTTAACACTGCACTCTGAATTTATAGCACAACACAGACAACTATTCGTTACCAGCCTAACTAGAATGATGCCAGCCTGTTGCAGAAAATACACGATCTCATGGGAAAGGAAAAGACTAAATGTTAGGAATTCACCAAGAATAAAGCCCTGGCAAAACTCATATTTCATGTTAAGTTATTCAGGTGGGAAAACTATCAGGAAACATTCCAGAACCCAGATTAGTTGACCAACTGAGTAAGATACTCCAAGGTGAATGGTACCTGTCACATACCTTGATTCATCAGATAAGTATCATATGTAGATAAATGGTATAGAAAACTCTTCAACATCAACAAGAAAGATTCAAACTTGGAAATGTTACTAATTCAACTATTCCAAACCAGAAAAGCAGAAATAAGAGATAGTTAGGAACCTCATAATAATTTAGTAACTAATATTATTTCTTAATGGAAATACCTTCTTATTATAACAAAATTCATTTTCTGTTGAAAATAAAGTTTGTCTTAACAGCCAGAATCTAGAATACAGAAAATAACGGTGTTTGCCAACCTGTGCAAAAGCATTATATCAGAGTATTTTTTGTGCAGTAAATATCCATTATTATTCTTAAAGAACTCTTAGTGAGCCAGAGGAAAACTGGGAGAAGAAGGAGAAGTGTACCTGATGTTCAGAGCTTACAAGTGTACTTGACATTGTCAGTATATAACACACAAGCAAATCTGAGTTCAGTAATCATTACTTTGCCAAATCAGGTAGTTTTGTGCCATGAGAAAGAGAAGACAGCAAGCTCGGCTTTTGCCTTTTCCAACTGACAGACTATTTGAATTCCGTGGCACTTTGGAGCCTATACTCCCATTCTGGAAACAGTAACAGATGACTTTTCGGAGAGAGAGACAGAGGCTGGAGTTCACAAAATACAGCACACTATAGCTGCCTTGCAGTGTGCAATCTATTGGCAAGTGCGAAAAATATTTGTCTGGATTGCTCCACCCTGAAGCTGATGCATATGCCTCTTATTTGAGCTCACATCATAGTAGTCTGTGTTCCAAGCCCTCCTGGTTATATGAATGTGGGCTGGTTATGGTTGCATTAATGGAACGTTTCTCCTTTTTCCCTTAAAAAAATCTACTAATTAGAATAAATACAAATGAGAAAACAGCTGTTTAGCTCAAAACAGTAACCTGTCACTTACAGAACATAAAATCAAACATAGTTTCACATACCTTGGGTACCTGCCACATACTTTGAAAACATTCCCCCCTACCTTACAGGTACTGTCTTGCTAATACACCCTCAGTGAAAATTCTCTTAAAGCTAGATTTGGTAGTCAGTTTAATTCAGTGCATAACAGCATTAAATACTTAATTACTGTGTTCTATATGGCATTGGGTAACGAATGTAGGCCAGCTAAAAATATTCAGTTATTTTGGAAAAGCTGTGCTCTTTGCCAAAGCATAGAAACCATAGCAGTGTGGCACAGTCACTGTAGAAATACAAGTTACCAGTTAGAGGTGCCTATAAATAAGAGCACTGTGCTAACAATAAAGCACTTGTTTAAAGACAAAGAGACATCAAGAAGGGTGACCACTTCATCATGCCATTAAAAAGAAAAATGAGAACACTGCCATCATGTTGAAACACAAAGCATAAGAATTAATAAATCAAAGTCCACAAAGTTACGACAACATCATTAAGAAAGGGAAGGAACGCTCACATTAATCAGCATACAATTATAGAGGAATAGGATTACATCAGTATCTGCACAAAACTGAACAAGCAATTGCATGAGGCAGAAGAGACAAGCTTTTGAAGGATCTAGGCCACCGCCCAAGAGAAAAATACCCAGGAATAGCTGCTATGAGGTTGCCAGCTTTGCCCAAGAAAAACCATCAGGCCACTAGGAGAACAGAGAAAAGACAGATGACAAGCCTACGTGCCGAATAAGGGGTCTGCCATTAAACTTTCAGAGGTGTAATACTAAAAAAACCCGCAACTGAAGTGCGGCCGCGACGTCAGTGAGGAGGCGCTCTTTGGCTCCCCCTATCGGATGAAAGGGGCAATGCCTCGCTCGGGGCAGACGTTTCAGGGCCTTTTTGAGAAACAATTTAGAGTGGAAAAAAATACCGAGTCTCTTTAGCGCTCTGAAGAGTTATGTACCATTAGCTCTGTAAGGCCAAATGAAAAGGTGCATCCTCGGACAAGGGCAACCTCTTGTCATTTCACTGTTAAGTCAGAGGCTAAATCCTAAAGTGAGACCAATGACAAAAGGACTTGGCTGCTTTAATCAAAATTCAGTTGGCGTGCTGAGTAGGTGCAAGCAAGAAGGAACACAAGATAGCTGGAAAATGAAAACTTCCATTATTTGGCAGCTCCACTTACTGTCCTTCAAGAAAAGGGTTGCATTCTGGAAAGCTGCGGTATGTTAAGACTACTCTGACGCAATACGTATTTCTGGTGAAAACAAAGTAGATGCACGCTCTCTCAGAAAGGAAGTGACCCATCTCTAGAAGAACTTGAGAAGCTGTAACTTATAGCAGCAAGTTGGAATAGGCCTGCACAACGGGCTTAGGCAATGGATCCCTGGTTCTCTAGGAGGAGAAGTTTCTGTCTAAACCAGAGGCAAACAGGATGATTGCTACCAAGGAAAGGTGTAGTTACACACAACCCACCCATCCGTTTTCAGCTGACAAGTTATGTCTGGTCTGGTCATTGGTAACTTCACTGTGAAATGACAAAGAGACTGAAGAGCTCCAGGATGCACCTGATGAATGGCACTCAGGACTGAGAGGGCCATCGATTACCCAAGTGCCCCCTGTTAAGGGTGACCATTTTCATACATTCAGGCATGAAGTCGTGCACACTTTAGCACAATAATAACATCACTTAGTAAATAAGATGATAGCAGGGCCTGGACCTAAATATTTGTTTGTGCCAGTGTCTGGCACACCTCTTACAAATGACCAACCTCTCTTTCAAGCACTATCTTCTCATCTAAGAAAAAGGGCTGTACAAAAGGGGGAGAGAGGGGGCTGGACTGAAGGGTGAAGGAAGAAAAGTGAGATTACAGGGGTCTAAGCTAGTTTAGACCTACTACCCAGCAGTCTGCATTAGTTTCATGCTGTGCCACGTGAAAGAGAAGAGAGTGTTTAGGAATAGATGGTGAGGAGGTGGAGGCAGAAGGGAAATACAGATGGGTACAAAACTGCCAACAACCTGTCAGATCTGAGGAGAGGGAAGTTGCAAGGAGTGCATGAGGAGTGAAAGAACTTGACCCTTTTTATTTATCTATTTTGGATGTAGTGGAATGTTCAGATAGGGAATAAAATGACTGAAACAAAAGAAGGCATGTGTCCCTGCCTCTATACAGGCAGCTTCAAGTATCCCACCAATGCCTTGACTATGATGATGAAAACCAGGCTAGCAAGCAATGGCACATGTACAATAAAATACTGGAATGCATCATGTACTAGCTGGTGTCTTGATATTATGTAGATTCCAATAAAAAGAAAGAATAAAGTTACATATATTTGTATCTTTACAGAAGCTCTGTCTAAGACATGAATATTCTCTCCAGTGTCTTACTTTCCTATCAGGCATGAAATCACCATCTCCGGTTGGGGTAGGTTGTACCGTAGAGACACCATCTAATCAGTCCCCCAAAAATCCCAGCTGTAGGTAAAGAGTTTTGCTTCGTAATTCAGGAGCTCCAGATTGCCTCATAATTGGAACAGGGAAAGAAGTTTTTAAAAAGAAAAAGGAAGGAAGTGGCTCAGGCAGGGCAACAAGGGAATGATTAGCTTGCACAGCAGTGCTCCTCCCAGATTGCACAGAGGACTAAGGGCAAAACCCCAGAAACAACAGGCAAGTAACTGGAGTGGGAGAGAGTGAGGAGAAAAGAGCATTTTCCTAGCCTCTTGTATTTGAGAGCCTACTCAATCAACTTTGCACAACTGCTCTACAAGAGCATATACAGGCAGTGAAGAGACTAAGATCATCAGGTAAAGAAATTATTTCATTATTTCACTGCAAGGAAAAAGTAAATGGGTATCTAATATAGTATGAGGTAGTAGTAACTCATGGTGCTACTACTAGTAATGCACAGTGCCATTCAGAGGACGAAAAAGACCACAGTGCACCAAATCTTCAGAAACAGCTGAGAGAGTGGGAGTTTAGATCAAACCTAAATTCACTAGCACTACACTTCGCCCATGCATGATGTTCTAAGCAGTTTGTAAGTGCTTTGGAGGGGCCATCTAAAGCTATACATAGATGCATGCCTGCAAACGAGTACCACGTTACTATTTTACTACTTTTGTAAAATATAAGAGAATGATAGGCGTAAGTTTAACTATGATCATTTTTCACTTCCCACAACTGCAAAGCTGCCAAGTCCCTGCCAGATGCCTGAATAAGATTTGTGGATTGCTGGAGGGAGTCTGCACCAAGTACGTGAGTGTGAGATTTTTCTTTTTCTCGTTTTCATGGCTCTCCCTCCTCCCCAGACAGCAGATGATGGCATTATCATGGATGGATTATTTGTTAACAAGGATCTTCTCAGGACTTCTCAAAAAAAAAAAAAAGATCATCTAAGTGTCAGAACACAGGGCACACCAGGCTGGCCTAGTGTATTAACTGTTTGAAGTTTAAAAGGACAACTGAGACAACTTACCAGAAAAAAAAAACACAGAAAAAAAAAAAATCTTTTCCATTGCAAAGAGAAAACACCAAATTAAGTTCTGCGGTCTTAACTACTGTAAAGTCACATTGTACCATAGCACCAATTTCTGGTTTTTATCAGGATGTAGATTATTAAGTCATCAAATTATTCTACAGCTTCCTTGAATTCATTATGTTTAAAAATTATGGGACATTCAGTAACATTGTGAACCAGTAAACAGAATGGGGAATGTCTTTCTGACTATATTGAACCACCTTGATCATTAGAAAAGGAAATGTCTGTAAACCTCACAATCTTCAGAGAGCACTGGATTGTTTGAAAGTTTAGGACTCTGAACCTATACTGTAAAGGTAGAAATATGGACAATACATGCATAAGGCTAAAGTACTTATTTTTAGGCAGGCTTTCTGATTGCTGCCCAGAGCATTTCCTATTGCTCTTAAATGCCCAAAACAGTTCTTATTTTTCTTTTAAATAGATTTTCTGAAGCTCACATTCAGAGCTGCTGTAATAGTGAACTCACTAAACAGCCAGCAGAACTACCTGTTGGAGATAGAACAAAAAATGGGAAAGAATGTTGAATAGTGGGGGGCCAAAGCAGAAGAAGGAGAAGATATTTTGTGGAAATAAAAATGTATGTATTACCGCTTGGACATTTCTTTTAATATGCTGAGTAAAACTGGGGTTCAGTAGTAGTACAAAAGGATAAGCAAAGCATCCTTCAAACGACAGTGTGCATCTTGTTACTAGGAAGCAAAAAGAGAAAAAACTATTATGACCAAAAGACAGGCTGGACAAGCTACTTTAGGATCTCTAAGTGAAAGCAATCCCACTTCCGCCCCTCAATTTTTATGGGTCTGTTCATACAGATATGTTTTAGAAAAAATGCTTAGTTTGAGCACAAAGAAAGCTTATACTGTTTTCCACAACATCTACACATGGCACTTACCCTTTCTGCCCTTGTAGTCTGCAGTCTGCTACTAACCAATGCTAGCAGGAACTTCAGAGATTCAGAATCTCAAGATTGAGGCCTGTATTTTTTTTTTTTCTGCCTTCTTTCACTAAAATTTTTGCTCCATCAAACCATCTTATTGCAAGGAATGACTTCTGCTACATTGCACTTTAAGAAGATCAACCTTCTGCCCACCCCCATTCTTTCCCCTTCCCCCTCAAACTGTCTTGGTAGATGTAAACCATTTGATTCAGCACTGAATGGAAATCACTGACCACATAGGCTTGTTTAACTTTTTGCCTTCTTCATTTCATTTGTAGTGAGCTTGAAATCAAATATCCAACCACCTGCAATAAATACCATTCCTAAGATACACACTATTTCTCAGACTAAAACTACCTGTAATACTTTGTACCTGAGAATATATGATTACCCATGACACATACCAGCTGACCTTGTAGTAAGAGACTGTAATGCTAGAAATCTTGAGTTTGATCTTGCCCTCCATTTCAGTGATAAGTCAACAACAAGGTCCTCATGGATGTCGTATCAAAAAGAAAATTAAGAGCCCCCAGCTGAAGAAATGAGAAAGTTCGCTAGGAGATAAGTCAGTAGGGGTATGATCCTCAGGCCACATAGGTGGGAAAGTTCAAGACATTTTTTTGTAGGAATGAGTCATGAATTCTTCACTAACTGATTCATCTGTAGCACAAGAAATTTTAAAGAGGACACATACAGAACAGTCTCTGTTCTTCATGAAAGGAGAAGAAAAATAGATGCTACAGAGGAGAATTGGATTTTTTAAATTAACGTGCTAATCTTGGGCATGATTAAGATGTTTGTTTAACTTTTCACCTTCTAAGAGCAGACCATAACTCATCACAAAATAGAGACTGTGTTTAAAGTTAGAGTAATTGTTGCAGAGTATACTGCCTTAAAATGTTCCAAAAGTAGAGATTCAGGTTAATTAGAAAGCTGTTCACATCTCATGCACTACTGCTTGTTCTGTGTCGCTTTTGGAGAAGGGAATTGATTATTTATTTATTTATTTAACATATCTTATTACATACTGTTATTTCAAACCTGTGCAAAATTCCGTATATAAAGTAACAAGGTGATGGAAGCCAGTATTTTCTAAAAAAAAGCAGAAGTCTTAAATATTGGGCTATGCCATAATTACTTCTACGTATACTTTGAAAGCTGATTTTGTATATTTAACCAATGACAAATGGTGCTAATTTTTATGTGTTTTTTTCTTTGTTTAACCAAGTCTGTACAAAAAAAATCAGTAAAGGCCAGACCAGAATCCTATGTGAATTTTTAACTCTTTTCAAACTTACTGAATGGAAAAGGGTAGAGACCAAAATCAGGAGTCCTCCTGGAGGGCTGCGCCCACGTAGATAGCTACAGTATAGTAGTAAAAACCCTCTCAACAACAACAAGAAAAAAGACATAACCTTCTTCACACTTGGTAGGTGTAGGAACTCTCCTTTTCCCCCACTACTTCTTAGTTGAGCTAATCACAGCTCACAGTAAACCCACAGGGGAAAGGTAACTACGAAGCACCTCCCAGTGGCATAAGCTTATCCCGCCACACACACAGTGGTCTTGCTCTACACAGTTACAGAGCGGAGAGCAGCATGAGAAAAGCTTCTGCACCTCCCACATTGGGATGCCATGTTTATACAGAGAAAACAAGGAGAAGGTCATCTCCGTGCCCCTTGACTACAGAGCCTATAGCTTTGCTTGCCCACACAAGGGGAAGCAGAGCTCCCAGTATTGTTCTCTTCTCTTTACCCATGCAGACAGACAAGGATTAGGTACATAGGGCTGCTGAGAGAAAAGCAGACAAGGAGGGGAAGTGAGCAGAGCATTTTATCATGGGGCCTTTGTTTAGAGAGATCAAGGAGGCCTGACACGTAGTGGTACAAGTCTCCCAAAACAGTCATGGAAGACTCAGTCTTCCTAGAGCTTGTGTGGGAGTGCATTTTGCCCCTTGAGAAGAGCACTCTATAAATCCCTGGCAGACTGCTGCTGTGTAAGTCACAGCCATGTTACCAAGGACAAAAATGTAACCTCACATCTAATAAAGACTCTTTTAGGCTTTCAGCATTGCTTGAGTCACTCTCCAGCAGCTTAACTAGCATATCACCAAGGCATCTGCTGAGTTCCTGTGAGCCTAACTGCTCTGCTACAAAAACTGAAGAGAAGACAACCTTCAATTTCAGTGAAATCAGGAACAGATCAGTCCTGGGGAAGGTTATGCTTCCAACATACTGAATTGCAGTTTCTTGGGTGCTGCTTTTACTTGGTCCTGAACAAATTCCTTGCCAGCTTCTCTAGGATCTTCTGGTCTAGCAGTCCTTTCTTTCCTTAAAAAAACAGAGACTTCAGTAAGTTTAACTCAGAAGTGGTATGGTAAAGGGAGGACGATATTTTTTCAGATACAAACAGTATGATACTTAAGTAGTAAATATAATCCTGGTATACATCATACACATTGTAATATCTCACTAAGATAGGAAAAAGGAATGTAATAGTTCAAGCAGTAGCTGGAATAATGATAGATGGGTTGTAATTCTTGAGCTGGTCCCCAC
The DNA here is from genome assembly GCF_000687285.1 of Phaethon lepturus. NCBI lineage: Eukaryota > Metazoa > Chordata > Aves > Phaethontiformes > Phaethontidae > Phaethon > Phaethon lepturus. The sequence goes on from NW_010540716.1 coordinate 12,248, forward strand.
CATTGTACAAGTTGAAGTCAGACTATTTCAACACTAGGTCTACTCTTTC
>NW_010540716.1:12327-35931 GCF_000687285.1 Phaethon lepturus
CACTTCTAGGTTTACATTTCACAGATGTAACAACTTCCAGAAATAGAGACTTCTTGTGTGAAGGACTACTTAGTGGTCATTAAGTTACTTCTTGCCAAATTCTCAAATGTTTCTGTAAGGTAAAATATATTTGGCATGCATAATTGAAAGAGACAACATAAACCATACATTGCATCCTTTAAACAAACAATTAAAATATTATTGGTTTACACAAGACTACATAAAGAAGTATGCAACACTTTGCTGGCAGACCTGTCTGGCTGGGTCATTAAAACAATTCTACTTTCATGCTTCTACCCTTCACTGGGAATCAAGACTTTTTTTTTAATTTAAAATGACTACTGTTATTCTTGCAGATAAAAACCTGCCCCAGCATACTGATGTTTGACATGAATGTCACAGTAACAAGCTTCTTTTAAACGACTCTTGCAACATTCTGTACAGTCCCTAGTTTACATTTTAAAAGCGCCTTCAAGCTTTTCACCTCCTAATGAAGTTCAAATAGTAAAACACAGGAAAACAAAGATGACTGACAGTCAAGCATGATATCAGAGAGTAAGCACACAGTAAACAGATTTTTAGTGATTCTAGATTAGTTGATGCTTGTAATTCTTCAAAGAATCTTAGATCATAGTTTATTTACTGAGAAAATATTACTTCCTTGGATGGGTAAGAAAAAAATGTGTATCTGATAGTTTTGCCTTCTGCTGGGATAGTACACTTTACAAGAGTGACTCTTCTATTAGTATTGTTCTACCAAGATTTTCAGCATTAAAAAGAGCTGCATCGTTAACTCTGACTTGTACCATACCAAACCAAGACGAATTCTGGCAGCGGGACCTACCACATGTAGTTCGAGAAGAGTGTGGCTGTACATTCAGCAGCCAGGACTACACCAGTCCTTCTCTAACCTAGCAAAAATACAGACTCTCTTTGGGGGGAAAAGATGCCTGCTGCTTCAGTGAAAGCCTTCCTAAAGCACCTATATTTGCAAAATAAACTGGGAACTAAGGGTCCAGTGTAAAGACGACCACAGCATATAACCATAACTCCTAGAGAAAGTCACTGTAAATTTCAGATGTGATTTCAGACCAATTTAGTTAGCAGTACACTAAGCTGCACGAAACATTCATTTCAGTGAGCATGACAGCGTTTACAAAAAAAAAATGAGTGTCTCCTGCAGGTCTGTAGATTAGTCTAATCAAAATAAATGAACCAACTTAAACTTTGATTTTAAGTACAATTTTCTCATGAAGACAAGCCCACTTTCTTGGAGCACTGCCCACACTTCTCACATTTGGACATTTTGTTCAGAGCAGACATAACATTTTTGATAATACACAGTATGTAGGATAAAGCCGCAGCAGTTTGTCATGGGTGGGCTGATCTTCGCCCACTTGAGTTAGACAGGTTTTGGAGGACTTGTGAGAACAGCAGAGAGCTTCTCTCATGATTAATAAGCACGCAGCATTATTCGATCTCCCAGGAAACGATGCTGTTTGATTTGGGCATGCTGTAATAAAATGGCAGTTGTATCAGCCCTGTCCTTTGTTCCACTGTCTCCTATCAGATGTTTAGGAACCACCACCATTTCTTCTGTCCTTATATGATTATCATTACATTCACTCTCACTGCACCACACAGACCTTCAAGATAAGCAGCAGCCCTGATGCCTTTTTCTCCAGAAGAGTAAGTGCTTGAGATTTATGATTCCTCAGTGGTAACAGTCTTCAGTTTCTCCTCTAATAGTCATCTTGCCTAGCGTCTGCAGTCAGCAATTAGGGATCTAGCTCAGAGAACAGTAGGGAACACAGTGTTAAGCAGCCTACCAATATCAGCATTTGGTGGCTTGTCATACTCCACATCCACAACGAGCCTGTTTTACAGACTGTAGGAAAGAGAAGCAGCAGTCTCTTTCCCAGCGTAACTTCAGTTAGGTCAGTTGGTCACAGGAATGAAGAATTTTGTCCTTCACTCCTGGAAGTCGAGGTGGGCATACTGTATAGAGCTAGTAGCAAATTTAAGAACTGGGTAAACACTTGTCTCAGTCAAGCAGTAAGAAGTGAATAAACTCTTCTAGGCATTAAAAACACAGAAACATTCTTCACTTGTGTTTACCTTTGATTACCAGACCTGTTCAAGGCAGTAATTTAACATGAAGACATTTTAAAACATACAGTTGGAAAATCTGGTATTGGAATTCAGGGACAAAATGAACACTACACATTTACACTGTATGCCTCTTGCTTACAGGGTCTCTTTGCGCATGGCTAAGGGTGCCCAAATAAAGTGACACAGAGAGTTACAGTTTGCCAACCCTATATATTCCCTAGCTGCCCTTCATCTGCCACCCCATCCTCCTCCTGTATTAAGTATTCTTTGATATTGTCAGTAATACAACTGGGTTTTTATCTCATAAGCCCACCAAAATACTTCTTTAATGCAGAAAAATCCTTTTTGCTTTTTTTTGCAAGCATCTCATTTTATTTTAGCTTCATCCATAAGCTAAGAAAAAATATTTTAAAATTGGAGCCCTCATTTTTAAATAAGTAATTGTCTTCAGTGTTTATAACATACTGATTACTGGTAGCAAACATGAGTGGGATTTCTTAATTTAATCACAGGATTAAATCATTAATCATACCTATGGTTGACATATTATACAATGCAGAAATAACAATAACTATTCTCCCTCATGATCTATTATATCAACTAATTGCAAACAAAAAAGTTTTTCCAAACACTGTAATAATGCTCTATGTATGCGCTTTTCTTTTTTGTCTCTTTATGTTTATGAAATAGACATCAAAATCATTACACAAAGGTGTAGGTTAAATACAAAGCAAAAACACTGGAAAAATCAGATGAGGGTCAAGAATACAAAAATTAGTTTAAGAGAAAATATATTTATTTTTAAAACATATCTTGCCATTTACCCTCCTATAATTCAAGTTTGAATTGTGCTACATTGAAACTACAAGGTATTGGTCAAATAAGTCTCTGTAAGGAATACAGTTCTGGTCTTTCCTATGTATTGGCATTTATAAAGAACTGGAACTTCAATGCAAGATTTGTGGAACCTGCTTTCTTCTCCTTTCGGAAGTCACCTTTTGTAACGGATACCACAGATCTAAAAAAAGGCAGACATTTCTCTGTCCTTTCCTTACTTTTTCTGTGTTCCCATCTCTCTGATCCTTCATGGGTATTCTCAGTATTTCAGAAAAATAACCTGAATGACTATGAATATGGCAACCAAATAATGGCCAACCTAGCAGAGTATCTTACTGGACTTCAGTGTGACTCCATTCATCACCTACTACAACTCTTGAGGGAGACTGCTCCCTCCCATGGGATCACAATAAACACCCCTCACTGTAGCTACTACTCAATCACGGTAAGGTACACTCAACACTGGGCAAAAACCTGGACAGTTCACTTCTGGGGACAGGTCAGTGCTAGCACCTGGAAAGCTGTTCCCAGGGCTTTTTTCTGCAGGATCATTCAATGGCCTCTGAAATGTTGCATTCATGAGGTGGATCTTGTACCCCTGCCACACATGTAATCAACTCACTTCCCTATGACCACTGCTCTCTCCTCATCTTCCCTGGACTATGAATGTTTGAATTTAACAGAGAGTTTTCCTTTCTATCATTCAGGAAGTCTAAAAGCACAGGAGAACATAGTGGTTTTCCCTTTCAATACAGCTAGTATGAACCTTAACAGGTATACAAAGCAGACTTGGCCTCCTTCCAGATATCTGTCTTTTCCTCTCCTTCAAAACATAATAAGCTCTAGTGTGTTCCATTAAACACCGGTGAAGTAAATCTTTGCCCATTGGTAAAAAGCAAGATTATTATTTGACTGTTTCAAGACTTATCAGTTCTCATTCTCTGGTTCCCATGGAAACTATCCCCAGTGAAGTTTGAGAGGGGCTACGTGTGCAGCAGAAATGCCGATAATAATGGAGAGAATGAAGTTTCTGCAGGGAAAAATCTTAAGTCATTTTCAAATTTTGTCCAGGCCTTGGATGGCAAATCATGCGCTAGTTTCATTTCTGCCAAATAAAAAAGTAGAAATGAGTATTTTGCCACACTGATTTTTAGTTCATAACATTTTTAGGGAAAAAGGTACTGGAATAAGGAAGTGTACTTTCTCTGAACAGAGACCAATGCAATCAGCATAAAACAGAGTACACTATTAAGCCGAAATTAGTCCAGTAATAGTGTTTTCTGAGAGATTTTGTATCTAAATATATGGATAAAATTCTATTAGCAGAGGTACATCTACAGTCTCCCTTGAAACAGTGAGACTGTTTCACTGAACCTGTACTATAAATTAATTTGACAGAGTAAGAAAGTAATACATTACAGTTGGAACTGACCCAGCATCCTCAACAGAAAAATACAGAGGTAAGGGCATACAGTAAAAAAGTGAGAGGAGAAAAACTGTTCACTTAAATACAAAATTTTGTAAAATGTATGAGCACTATTAAATTCTGATCCTTAATGAATGAAAAGCAGTAGGTTCAATGATGACAGTACTTAATAAAAAAAAATCCTATGCTTAAAATTAAATCTAATTATCTTCCGTAGAAAGAAGTTATACAGATTTAAAACAAGCTGGATGATTGAAAGTAGTAGTTATAATGATGAGCAATATTACAGAAACATGATTATCAGGTAAAGTATTACAGAAATTACAATTAGTAACTTTTTTTTTTTTTTTTTTTTTTTACAGATTTGGAAATAGAATAAGCAAAGAGACAGGAAAACGAGCAAGGGCACTAACATGGGGCCCTACTCAGTTAAGGCTACACATTCAACAGAGAACTTGAACACCTACATAACTGTACAGTGATTCCAAAACCATAAAGTAGGCAGCAGGAGCCCAGAGTACTTCACAGAATGAAGAGGTGAACATGTTCTATTAAAACACAACCAGAGAGGAAGACATTTTTACAAGTGTTCATTTTCACACAGTATCCTGCTGGTTAGAACACTCACTGGAAAAAAACAGGAGACACTTTCTTTTCAGCTAAAGGAGGTTCCACTCCAGCCGCCTGCCTCTGTCTCCTGCTTCAAAAACTTGCTTAAATACCAGGCTGGAAGCAGGACCGATAATGGGGAGTGGAACAGAAGACATGAAGGAAAGTATGTTTACCCTTGAGTAGTTAGGACTGTCACCTGAATGACAAAAATACAGATTGCACCCCTTGGACTAGTTTTGGCATTGCGTTTAAAATGCACAAACAAGACTGGAAGCTGGGAGTGGAGTCCAGAAGTTACCCCTCCCCGACAGAAAAGCCAGGCCAGGAGTCATTCTCCTCCAGGCCCCAGGACTCCTGCATTCCTCCCAGCCTACTCACACAGCCTTGGCAGCACTGCTCCCTCCCCAGTTCCAGCCTCCCAGGCAGCCCGCTCTGTTGGGCACTCCCCCAGGACCTGGGAGATGCAACCTCAACGTGCCCAAGTGAGCAGCAAGCCCTCATAAACTTCTCAAGTTAATGCTTAAACTACTGATTCAGGTGTAAGGGGCATGAAGGAAGAGGGAAACCACCATGGGTTTGCTGGTTTTTTGTGTGTTTTTTTATTTAAAAACAAAACAAAAGGCATAGAAGGATAAAAGCATGGACCAGAGCTCAGAAAACAAGCCTTGCATGCACTGGCAGGAGAGGCAGTGTGCCAAGGGAAGGAGGTGCCTATTGCCCACAGAAAGCTAAATGCCAAAGCTGCAGAAGGAAGCAGGGTTTCAGAGACATCCCCGTTCTCGCTAATTGGCTCAGAGTGGCTTCCTTCTGAGAATGCCAACTCTTTCAGATCACCCTTCCCCATATGCCACATCCATCACCCCAACTGTTTAACAGAGGTAATTAGGGTGCCAAGCACCTGAAAGTTATGTATGGGTCCCGTTCCATTTCCTCACTCTATTTCTCTAGCCTTCAGCCTCTGTGGACCACTGTTTTCCATCTGTTAAAAGCAAACAGAAAATAAGCTTTCTATTCCACAGGGATGGTAAGGACAAGTGTACTGAACATTGAGATGCTCAGACACTACAGTAATGAGGGTTGTAGCACGGGATAAACCTCACAGAGATAAGATCACTGTCTGAAATCTTAGCTATGCAGGCAACCTAACTGAGAAAAGTAATATGAAGTGAAACGAAACGACTAGGGTATTAAGTTGGTTAAAAAAGATGACCAACCGATATTGTGGGAGGGAAATATCCCTGCAGGCTACACTAAAATCACAGAGCTTTCTGCACAAAAGCAAAAAGCAGCAAAATCACCCTCAAAATTCCCTCTCGGTTCTGCTGCCTACATGAAGACAGTAGCCTAGGCCACTACTTATCCCTCCACAGCGGTGCAGCACAAGTAAGAAAGGGGAAATCATAAGGAACTGGCACAACCAAAATGAGGTAGAAATTTTTATCCCTGGATTGGGGAGGGGAAGAAGCGGGTGAACAACTGCAGAAGTGAAAAGCGCTGGCATAAAAGAGAATGAGGCTCAGACTTTGACCCTGCTGCTCGGGCTGCCTGGCAAAAGACATTTCTGCTTCACGAAAGCTGAGCTTTCAAAATCTGGCTTTAAGCCAAACCAAGATGGAATTTTCCAACCTAATGGTTTCCAAATATGACTTTTGGAAAATAAGCAAGATGCTTGATTTTCCATCAAGTCATGATCCTGTAATGCAAAAGCAGCATTTGTTATAACAACTCAGAATTTAGACTTTAGTATCAGAATTCTCTATTTTTGTCAATGCAACTTCTGTCAAATCTACATGATTTGATAAAACATTCTAAAATAACTGCATTTTTTTATTAAATGGTCTGTGAAGTTTCTGTCCCTACCTACTCACAAGTAAAATTCATGCTGAAAACAAAACCACAAAAAAAGCAGGGACTGGACACAAAGATCAAATCAGAAAATAAGTACTAAACAAGAAAATAGATGGATTTTTGAAGACATGAGAATGAATGTAGTATGAAGAGGCTGTGTACCTTATCATGTCTGAAGTGAAGGAGTGTATCTATCCAGAGTTACACAGGGTTTCAAAATGGTAGTGATGTCCTTTTAAAGTACACTGATATGGACAAGACTAGTGGGCTGTGTGTATAAATCCTGAATAATTCATCAAGACAAGGGCAAGAACACTACAGTTCATCAAATTAAATAGTTCCTTTCTCATGCTTTTTCTGAACTGTCTCTGCTTTATCACTGTGACACAGGAGCATCATTTCAACACAGATTGATAGCAGAGCCTCACTCCTGTAGATAACAGAAGTCACAGACTGAAATCCAGAGATAGTAGATCTAAGGTTTCCTATCCTCCCCTTCCTTTAGGCACAGAAATACATTTTGGAAGTTGACCATTTTTTAACTGAGGCACATAAATTCTGCTTTATATGTAGGGAAAATAGATGGATAAAAATAAGCTCAGTTTGGGAGAACCCAGAATTTTCTAACATTTACCACTGTGCACTGTTAAAAGCTGCAGAGCTCTTCAGCAGAGGCCCTAGTTTGGTAGCCTAAGGTTGCCATCTTTTGGAATTACATGTGAAGTGTGTAGCTCCCACGCAGTGCCATTTCATGAGGTCAGGAAACAGCAGTTAGCTTAGTGAAAGAAATTTTGGATCAGACAAATCGCATATACTGCTAAAAAGTCTTTACCTCGAAGTGTTTTAATCACTAGTAGCATCCAATTTCAGAAGAAATTTCCATGCTTTTCTTGTCATCAGTACTTACATCACCTAGATAGGTTCAGGTCAGTGTGAAGGACCCAAAATTAGACTGTGCCTTACATGGAAATGCCACATCATCTACTTTTTGAAGGGAGCACATGGAAAGGCTTTTCATTCTAACTTCCACTCAGTTCCCCCACCTTTTCCCATGCTCCTTTAAAGCCTCCTCCTCATCATCCCGAAGGCAAGCTGTCCCAGTGCTTACCCAGGAGCTTTCCCATCTCTCTCGTCGTATGGGGTTCCTGCTACCACCCTTACTCCCTCCCTCGCATGTCTCACACCACACTGCAGCCTCCCCTCATTGTGCAACTTGAGTTGCTCTCACAGAAAGTGAGAGCCATCTTCGCTCTCCCTCATCCAGTGTGCAGCAGATGCGACAACACACAGCCTGTTTTCCTCTCCTAGTCAAGATGCCCCCTTTCCAGCTCAGGATCCACAAACTGTCAGCAGATTAACTAAACTATTTTCCAGATACATGAGACTCAGTTCTGCTTCTCAACTTCAACAGGAGTTGTTTCTGAGCTTAATGAAATTTTCATTTGAAGATACTATAAAAAAAGTCATATTCACAACCCTACTGAGGGAAATGATATCTGTGTAAAGCAGCTTTTCTTACTAACACCTCACAGTGGGTATACCTGGTACTGGTGGTGACTGAGCAAATTGGATTACAAATGACATGGGGACAATACCATCCAAAGTTCACTATGTTCATACTCTAATTCAGTTCTCTGGCTTCTGTCAGGTCAAACTTTGTAAGATGTTGGCAAAGACAGCCAACATCCTTCTGAGCAGGCTGAACAAGGTGATCCTTCCCCTCTACTCAGCACTGGTGAAACACATCTGGAGTGCTGAGTTGAGTTCTGGGCTCCCCAGTGCAAGATTAATGTGGACAAACTGGAGCAAATCCAGTGAAGGGCCACAAAGGTGACTGAGGAGCATCCTTCATAGGAAGAGAGGCTGGGAGAGGTGGGGCTGTTCAGCCTGAAGAATAGAAAGCTCAGGGGGATCTTGTCAGTGTATATAAATATTGGATGGAAGGGTGTAAAGAAGATGGAGCCAGGCTCTTTTCAGTGGTACCCAGTAACAGGATAAAAGGCAATGGGCACATATTGAAATACAAGAAATTCCACTTAAAAGTAAAAAAACACTTTTTGACTGCGAGGGTATCCAAACACTCGAACAGATTGGCCACAGAGGCTGAAGTCTCCATCATTTCAGATACTCAAAACAGATCTGGACATGGCCTAAGCATCCTACTGTAGGTGACTCTGCTCTAAACCAGTGTCTAAGCTTCCCATCAGTTCACAGCAGCCACGTATTTGCTTTCCAAACATATGTCACCATGCCTCTTACCCCTGAGAGGCACTCCTCTAAAAACATCCTCAAAGTTACCATCCTATCTAACCTCCAGTTCACTCTGAAAAGCTCTTTTGCTATGATGTCTGCAAAATTTGATCACTATTACTGGGTTTTGATGGGTTATGACTACTAGTGAGCCAGGCACTCTCACTGCCTCTTTTAATCCTTCTGTGTTATTGCATTCTTTTGTCATCTTGTTTTATACTTAGGGTATAAACTCTTGCAGTTAGGACTGGCTTTTCATTCTGCGATTATACAGCCTCAAGCACCCTATGCATAACTAGAGATCCTAGATACTATGGCAAAAGCAAACAGTAGTAAAACCGATCTGTTGATTTAAGTTTAAGAAAGTACGTTATCTATCACTTTCATTTTTAGACACTTGTTCAAGAAGATTTTCATCATGGAAGACATTAATTTCACTTAAGTTCAGCCATTTAACTGCCAGAGACCTCATGGAAAGACAGATAAGCATCATCAGCAAGGCATTCATCTCACTGATCTCAAGAGACCTATCTCAGCCTGGTATGATCTGCCTCTCTCCCTTCATTAATTAGAAAAGGAGCATAGAGACATAAAATTTAGCCAGATGAGATTATGCAAAAAGACAACCTTTTGACTAGACATGAATCTACATACTCATCAGTAAGGATCTAGCTTTGAATTTTTTATTTAGATGGCCTGGACAAAATCCCATCTTTTCTTTTTTCCCAAAGAATGGCAGGGAGAAATAAAAGATCTCTTATATTACATCATTCATGCAATTTAGTTACAAGATTATGCTTTACTACTTTCAGTCTTTCTTCACAGAAACTGAGAGGAGATTCCAGTGTGCATCTACTTCTTGTTCACTGATCCCACTTTTTGAGAAAACAACTATTTTTCTCATCACAGACTGTAAAGCTGCTATGAAAACACAAAAATTCACTTAACTGAGCTGTCAAGTTTCAGCTAAACATGCTTAAGATGTGGCTTAGGCATTCCTAAAAGGTACTTAAATGCTCTGTAACTTAGACAATATTGGAGTAGCACCAGTAACCTAAAATTCTGTTGAGGACTCAAAGTACTGCTACAGTAACTCCAATAGTTCTGGTAATTAAGTGTTCCTCTAAATGGCGTTCAGTATTCTGACATTTATGTTTGGGTGAGGAAACAGCCTGCTAGAAATAATAATGGATGTCTGTTGTGGTAGGGAAAATACTCAAAAGTCTGTTAATAGCAACTTCTACAGCCATGCAATTAATATCCTTCCTTTTCAGTATAACTTGTTACACAATAAGAGTGAGAGAAATTAGTTTTTTCCCCAACAAGCTAACCAAGGCTGTGCAGTGTCTGATACAATTTACAGCTAATATCGAGTAAAAAAGGTTGAGAGAGAGAACTTTTTGTTTCTTTGTTGTCAAATTCAGTCATGCAGAGAAAGAACAAGTGCTTACTATTCTTTCATAAAAAAGAAGCATCTGTGATGACTGCCAAGAAGGACTCGCTTGCTCACTTAATGATGTGCAAAATCTTGGTCAAGGACTGGAAATATTTTAAGTCGCATCTGAATTTCAGTAGGAACACTGCAAAAGCCCCTTTGAGGATATATAGCGGTCATCTTCAGGGCTACTCAGAGGAGACAGGATTCATTTTGGAGCTTGCTATGCTTTGGAAGTTTATAATAATGTAACCGCACCATTGACAAAGATTAGACTTCATTATTTTTTGAACAAGTGGAGGAGGGGGAAAGGGGCAGGCAGGATTTAGGTTCAGTTTCAGCAGCTTTAACTCATATCTAAGCATGTTTTTGCTCACTAAATAGTCTTAGTGATCCATTTAAGTAGTTACAAAAAAGTATAAATCCTCATAAGTAAATATAAAGGGGAAAAAAACAACAAACAGGCTTTCAAATATAAATATAAATTCAAGATTTAGTGGCATCTTAAAGCACAACTTCGCTGGCAGCACATTGCTCAAGATTATTCTAAAGAATCTCATTTTGGAATATAATTTATGTTGTTCTTGATATGAACTCATAAAGCTAAAACTTTGCTAAACTGTTCAAGTTACAGATATTAAAAAGGAAGTGGTGATACAAAGTCTTTCATCTTTGGTAAAAATACTAAATATTCTCATGAATAATGACTAGTTGAACTCAAAGTAGGCAGCTGAAGTAACACTGAACATAACTTCCTTTGTTTTGTTTCTTCAGTAATTATAGAAGTCTGTGAATCAGTGAGATCTTTTAGAGACAGAATCCACTGTATTCTGTGAATGTTCCCATCCCAATATTTAAAGCTTTAAGACAAAGCCCAGCCATGCTGTGGCAGTCACACTACCAACACCTGAAGTCAGATGTTACTACTACTGAATAGTGATTTGATCATGTGAGCTCTTGCTGCAAGCTAGGGCCTGCCTTGTCATACTCATGCAAATTTGCCATACTTTCTGCTTGCACAAAAACTATGCACTTCGCTTATCCAAGGCAAACACTTCTGTTACATGATTATTAAAGGTTCTTTGTACCTAGCTCCAAAGTGTAAACATGAGAGAAAGGCACAGAAATGCCTATTAAGAGCCATAACTTGCAATGCCACACCTACTTAAATATCAGGACTTCAGTCTGGCAATTCCAATGGGAATATTCAGCTCTGTTCAACTAAACTTACCACCTGGCTGTGCTTACAATCTCACAGCAGTTGTCCCCATTCAAAAACACTTTTCTGTGCATTTACAGCTCCAAGATCCTCCTGTTTGTCAGTACAACACATCTATATTTTGTAGTCATTCTCCTCTCTCACCACTCTGAGTATTTTGCCAAGTCCTGTTGATTCCCCCTTTACAATATGTCCTCGAAAAATAAGCAAGTCCGTTCTCTCACTCCCTGTGGTTGAAACCTTTGTCTGACCTCTGATCACCTTTTTTTCTGAAGTTCCTATGCTACTGCTACCTCCTCTGTTGCTTTTTCTAATTCCTACTTGGTACTCCCACAGTTGCCACAAACACTTTGCATAAAAGCATCCCCTCTTATGAATCACCTAACTAGCTTCTTCCATCCTAGCAAGCAAACATTTCCAGTTTTGTTTATCCTATTCTTTCTGATATTTCCAATTTTCCTTTTGATCCTATATTCAATTGTACTGGCACTTCCAGTTGGACTCCATTCTGGCCTTGATAATGCAAAGTCACTTCCTACCTCCTGCAGCAAACTTCCACTGTCTCCTTCACAAAACATATCACTACCATACATATTATTATTCTACATATATCCTTCTAGGAATATTTTTGTGCCCCAGAACAGTTGAGTTTGAGTATTTCTGAACCAAACAGCAAGAACTTCTGAACACATTTTTATACACAGGCTGTGCGACAGGCTCACATTAGAACTTCACAGAGAATTAAATACTGTAATTTCTAGCTTAATGCAGCTGATTTGCTACATAAAGGTCCTCCTACACGGTAAGCTGTCTCATGCAGAGGTTTTGTCTTTGTTCTGACACTTTGCTGAGAACATATGTGTCTTTAGTTCACATAATATAGGACATTTATTTCTCGTAAAAGCAAAATAACTCCCTTTCTTTTCCTTACAAAAATACAAACTGTCTTCCCTCTCTGCCCCTCAAAAGAAAGCTAATCAACAAACCTCCAATTAAACTGAAGGACTTAAATCATTAGCTTGTCTGGTGGCAGTAATTTTACAACTCAGGGGATGGTATATACTTAAAATGGAATGCTACTTTTACAGGGAAAACATTCAAATTTGTTCTTCAGATAAACAATTTGAAGTCATCTAGCCTTTATGAAATTGTGTATTCAGAATAAAATAAAAATTTCCCTTTCTGTATTCTAACTAAGCTTGTAGTTTCAAATTAAGCTACTAGTGCCTTACAAAAAATACCCCAGTGTCTGTATATGACACTGCCCCAAAACTCCCATGACTGGGAGGGCTTGCAAGGATCCAACAGCTTTAAAAAAAACAAGGAGGGCAGGAGCGTTCTCCTGCACTACGGCAAAAAAAAAAGTTCCATGTACAAAGTCACTTCTTTGTAACTGGATTAGAGTTTAAAATACCTCAGTTCTACTCTCTGTCTCGACCCTTACGATGTAGTGCAACTTTATACAAGTCACAGCATTCAATACCTCTCTGCTCTGTCTTTATATACTGTGTGTGGACTCTTCTCTGTAGTTTTTAACATACATGGTTACTACAACAATAGGTAGCAAAATCCTGGGTTTTACAGAAATGACTGATCCACTTCAGAGTATCTACTCTCTTTACACTTATTTTTAGCATTCCGTTTACTAATTTGTAAAACACAACTGAAAGAAACAGCTTTCTAATCACTGTTGTCCTTGAGTTCCAGAATATTCCACAGGTTGTGTTCGGCTCACTAGTTTAATGGCAAAGTTATGATCTGTCTGCTGGTCAAAACCTTTTAGCCTAAAGATAAACAGAACTGTCACCTTCAGTACTGTAAATACACACTTTTGTCTTGGCATATACAAGGTGCCTCAGACTTTTCTTCACTTAGTTCTCTCCTTTAGGCCTAAATAACCACAGTGACCGTGTATATTCACAAGAATACACAGAAATTGAATGTATCATAGAAAGAAACAAAAATACAAATGAGTCAGGCCTCAAAACTTGAGCACTAACCCCTCCCACCATCATTCTGGGCATAGAACTCCCCTCCTCCAGGCAGGAAAACCACATCCTCTTTAAAGAGTGCCCGTACCCATAAAAGGTTGCACTATGCCTAGTTACAAAGTAAATATGTTTATGGAAATACTGTTCTTGTACAGAAATTTAAAAGCTGAATTCTGTAATATGGTCAGTTTTCATCACACACTTTTTAGCTTCTTCCCGCTATGCATTCCCACCTGCCTTTGCGTACCTAGCATGTACTGCTTCCAGCCGGTATTCTCACACCTGTAATCCTTCCTCACATGCTAGATAGTCATAACATGTCTCACCTCAGGAGTCCTCCCCTTTTGTCTATGCAATATTCAAGGGTACAACCTAACTTCAACAATAGACACATGCAATACCATCATATATCACTTCTAAAAAAAATACACAGCTTTTCTTTGTATCAAGAAAAAAACAGCTCATGGTATGGTACTTCCTGTTAGACAGTAGAGGCTGGCAGACACTACCACTTGATACACAACAGTAGTCACTGAAGAAAAATAGGAGACGTCCTCTAATTTTTGGTGATGAATTATAAAATAGGACATTTATAGCAAACCAGAGTAAATTCCTACTGTGACTATGACTCCTGCAAGGTAGAGAAATGCTGTTCATAGAGAGCTATTGCCCTTTAAACACAAACGCTAAGCGCCCCTTGAGAGTCCACATTGCAGATCTGGGCACGCTTTATGCATCACATTCTTCACTTGCAGGGATAGCAACTGTAACTTCCCTGACACAGCTCTTCTAGACTGAACAGCATCCCATTTATCTGCAACACACACCCTGCAAAGAACCATGCAGGGCCAGCCTGCTAGCATTGCTTGCCAGAATCTTTTAGCAATTGCTGACTTGCTACAGGCATTCATTAAAAGGTCAGAGCTAGCACGCTACTGACAAAAAGCCTCTCCCCTTCTCAAGATGACAGCACAATGAAAAGCCCAAGAGACTCCAATCTCACTGTGAAATCTTGATGTGGCAAGATGGTTCTGTTACCTCAAAGAGAAGGAGGAAGGGAGAGGAGGACCAAGAGCAAGGGGGAAAAAACTCCAAGGTTTTAAAAGTAGCCTAGAGGGAACGGTCATTCACAGAGAGGAAAGGCAGGCTGGGGTGACAAACTCTGGTCTGGGAAACATTTTATCGAGAAATAAATGCAGCTCCTGCTTCTCTCCTCTACCTTTGGATTTTTGCACACCAGAGGCACGTATGCTATTGCCAGTTCAAAAGTCATCTGAGCTGGCCTCTGAAGTATGGTGAGAGATGCCCCAAATCGTGTCCTGACTATGACCAACTAACTGCGAAGGCTCAAACACTACCCAGTATGTGCACGTCTGTAACACCAACCTGTGGGGCTTATTGAAGATGGTCAGCATGGTCCAGCCTGGACTCTACACTGGGGTGCTTATTACGCAGACCCTGGTTGTGTTGCCTGCCCTAGGCTGGGTACTCAGCCAGTAACACAGAAGCAGGATTTAAACTCAGAAACACTGTAAGAATTCATCACGTGGTAGAGTGTAGCTAGAATGGAGTGTTGATTTCCCTCTGTGGACAGCATTACCATACCACAAATCAGCAAAACACACAGACAAAAGGAAAGACATTCCTTTAAAATGAAAGCAGTGTCATGGCAAGAAAGAGCATGAGAGATTGTACACAGACAAGCAGAGTGGTCTAAATATTGTGCTGCACTTTTTGCAAATCTGTTCACAAAAGAGCAAAACTGTTCCTGCAGGACGATGTTGAAGAGACCAGGGTACATTTAATACATTTAAGGAAATACAGTACATACACTATCTTGAAGAGTTAAAGAAGGAAGAGATTGACAAGAAACCCATAATTAAAAATTGTAATATTATCTTGAACCTTTCTGTACTAAAATTTTATGCATAAATTAAGGCTAAGTTTTAAATATTTGAGGAGAAGAAACTGAGGGATTTAGAGGCAAAAGTTCTAATCAAATGGGAGAGAGAGATACGTATGTGCTAAACAAAGATTTAAAACAAATCTTCAAAACAATTCAGAGTTGCTGTGGGAAATGGAGGTCTTACTCTACAGTTAAAATATGCAAAACATTCAGAATGTCAACCATAACAACCTGTAATATTAAATCAAGAAGCTTTATATCGATGGTCTGTGTTTGGCATAGAACTTGTTTTGCAGGATAAAATGGCACAGATCAAGATTTTTATTGTGCAGAACAACACTTCTGAACAATGAAACTCAACCTCATTTAAAATCCAGATTTGCTAACAATGCAAAAACTATAGAAATGACAGATCACAACCGCAAATTGACTTAAAAATCTGTAATAATGCTGTGCTTAAGCTCTCTTGCAACTTACTTCAAATCATAAGACAGCTAGGGTCTATTGGACAATAATATGCAAATGCTTAAAAGAATTCTTATAAAAACCTGAGGAACCCATTATAGATCTTATTTGGAACTACTACGTGATAACACTTGTGAAACCAGGACTGTCAGGTACTAATGATGTTTAGATGTCAGATTTTACTAACCTGATGTTATTGTAAGAATTTACAATACTCAGCTTTTTGCATTAAAAAAATCCAGAAAGATGATATATAATGAGTTTGCATAATCCAAAACCTAAAGGCATATGTATGAAGGCAAAACTAGTGGGCTGCCAGGAAGCTGTAGCTTATTTCCATGTGACAATTATAGAAGAAAACCTAGAAGAGTCAGAAAACACCTTCCTTCTCCTACTGCAGAAGAAGCTGAAAAGATGAATTTTGAGTTCTACAGATCTGAAGCAGAACATGCCAGCAGCACGTATGGAAAGGATTAGATGCAGAAATCTGGCTATTAAGAAAAGCTTTGCCACATTTTCAGGCCTGCACAAAACCCTTCTAAATATGAGGATCACAGGACTTCTGATTTCCGTATCATCCCTTCCTTCTCCTCCTCCCTATTATTATAGGCCTAGATTTCACAGCATTCCCAGTTCACAGTGGTCATGCCCACCTTCATTCACTAGATAAAAGCACTATTTGCAGTCTACTGCAAAAACCATATCCTTCATCTACCTTGGATACTTCAGCATTCATATGATTTACTATCATCAGATGTGAAAACCTTACCCAGAGAAAGCAAGCAACCTCTCCAAGATTAAGTGAAAATCTTGAAACATGAATGCCCAGAAAAAGACTAATGCATTAACTCTTTGGGGCCTCAAATTATCTCATTTTCCAGGGTGCTAAATTATCGATTCCTACTGAAGTAAATGAGAAAAGTAAAGGACAACACCCTGTGTAGACTGTTCCTTCCCAGACTAATTTCCAGTTTCTCTGATCACCTGCCTTTAGCTTGCTGGTCCTCCACCTCTCCAGATGAAACCCCCATTTCAACAACTCTTTATGTTACATTTTTTCCCTCATGATCTGTGATATTTCATAAGCTGAGAGGTTTGGCAATTGCTAGTTATTTACTTTGCCAGTCAGACAACACCACAACACAGGGATACAGGATTACCTTCTCCTAAACAACATATGGCTTACTTGCCAAAAGACATAAGCACTCCATGTGCGAAGACACGGCAATTAAACAACAGATTCACCTGAGCACAATCTTGTTTATATGTGGCATTTCTCCTGAAAACTGACGCATCTGGCTCTGTTGGTACTTACTCTCCGGGGAACAAATTTTAATGTTTGCTGCTCTCAGTCAATATACACCTCACAAAAACACATCTATACAAGACACAAAACTAGCCTAAAATCCTGGATATGAACTCCACTCTACTCAAAACTGGCTCAGATATGTTTAGATAAGGCACGCCTTTGGATCTCAGCTTAGACAGAACCACATTCAACAATCCTGAAACTACAGCTGCATTCCAGCCTTTCAGCCTCCATGTTCTCCTTGTTGCAAATCTGATTACTGTACTCTGTGGCATGCTCTTTTATTTTTTCAGCCTTTCTTAACTGCTACCCTTAAACAGCCACTTTTGACCTCGCTCCCTCCACAAAAGGTACTACCTCACACAAACACACTGGAGAGCACATAATGCTTACTTAAAGTATACAAGTATTTCACCGTTCCCCCAAGCAAAGCTTGTTCTGGAACAGAAAGCAAACTTGTTCTTTGTTCCGTAAAAACCTTGGCCCTTCTTCCTAGCATCACTTTCAAATCTCATGCCTTCAGGCTGAAAACATTCCATTTTTCATCAAACCATTTTCTTAAATCTGCACATAACACGTACATCTGTCACAAGCTTTTGCTCTCCTCCTTTGAGGTGTTTCTGCAACTCCCACACTCTTGGCAAGAACTGACTCCAGGTACAAATCCAACACCCGCCTTTATTCATCGTTTAATATGTACAATTAACTTGTTTTTTTCGAAGTTGTTGCCTTAAACTCTGGGTGTTGACTACCCCCATATGAGGAACTACACCTTGTTCAGTGTTGGCCCCTGTTTCCGCTCCTTTGGGCTGAGAATTCATAATGAAGCTGGATCCGCACGTTGCATAACTTGGCCAACACAATACCGACAACCAAGGTTTGGCACCTGAAAGAGTTCCTGCCAGGTGTGTTCCATCCCCCAATTTATCCACAGACTCCATGTGGACATGGAAACTACTTCTCCAAAGCACCACTGATTTACTGCATCAAACATAATAAAGGATTTAAGGATGAAAACCCTGAACAGAATATGCAACATTCAGTCTACATCGTAAGTTACATTTGCTACAAATCCAGGTTCTAGGATAATGTCAGCTCTTTCCAGTAAATTTTGTAATAAATTATTTGGTCAAGAGAGAAGAGATTGACATTAAATCACAGAAAAAGCACAGAAAAAAAATATTAAAAAAATCTTATTGCCAGAGATGAGGATTTACTCACTTCGCTTGCATTTACCAATGTGCTCATCTACCCCATTGTTTTCCCTAACAATTCCTTTTGAGCTACTTCTGTGCATCCAGGGAATGTATCATCATGCAGCTGTATTCCAGGGCCTATCCTCTGCTAAAAAGAAAAAACAAAAGTTTATTCAAAGTATAAATATTGACTTGTTTCCACAAGCAGGACCTCTGAAATACAGAGGACCTTACTTACATTATCCACAAAAGCTGCTTAGCTTTGGGTAGCCACATTAGCAGAATTTATAAGTTCTAATTTTTCAGCCACTAACTCTGATAATCATGTTTCACATATGCTTTTGAACAGACACCCACTCTTACCTTCCCAGATGGAGGAGGTTTGCCTTGACGTGGATTACAAAAAAGGCTGAAATGAAGGAATTTTTGTAGATAACTTAAGGACTGATGAACAATGAAGACACTAGAAGTAGTTCAGAACTTTAAACTAATTTAGTCATCAGACTAACTTCTCTATGCAGAATTTACAAAAAATTAAGCCAAATTAAAACCTAGAGATTTAGGAATGGCAGAGCTCACAGAAAGATGAGGAAAATACTAATTTAGTGATACTTATACTGGACTAAGTAGCCTACTAATCTGAATACTACAGACAGACATTTTAAGAGATTCAGGTAATGGTTCTGGGACTACACACACCGATTTATACTGTAAATCAGTATATGAACAGTATTTATTACCTGTGTCATTCTACAAGATGCAGCCTTTCCCAATAAAGAGCAAGGAGAGAAAAATCAAACTTACCACTTTCTATTTTTGCATCTTTCTAGAATAGCAGTTAGAAACACAGATAAAAATATTAATTCTTTGAACCAACATGTTCCCTAAAAGCTCTGACCACAGGAAAAATTGTGTGACAGAAATCACAGTCAATACTTTTTTCTTTTAAACTAAGGTATAAGCCAGCAGTAAGCACCCAGCAGCAAGTACATTTGAAATGGAAGTCTCTCATGAAAGAAAAGCACACCTCAATACTATTTCACTCCCTGCTGCCCAACAGTACCCTAAGGAGGGAGAGAGGGGCAAACATGGGCCATTTGTACATACAAGGAATGAAAGCTCTCCTATAATCTTGACAAGAACCAATATTTCAGGTGCAGAAGAACATGTCTGAAAAGCCACAAGAACTACTCAGACATGTGAAACTATAACCTCTATAATGCAAAAGTCACTGACACACAGGGCTACTGGCTATATAAGAGCTGGTTCAGCAAACTGAAGTCGCCTGTGGGCTGTTTTAACTTACAATGCACTTTTTATTTCTTCCAAGTTCTCTTTTTTATTTGTTCTTGTTTATCACTTCCATATTTGGACATATATAACGTTCTCTCTCTGAACACATGGCATTTTCGAAAATAGATGCCAAATTCTAGAGAAAACTACTACATTACATAATTCAATCTTCTGAGCTCCTCTTAACCATTTAAAATTCCAGGAAAAGATAAAATACATGGGCTAAATCAGCTGAAAACACAGCTCGTAAAAATCTTTTTCTGTTCAACTCTGGAAGTTAATTTTGCATAACGTGGTTTGTTTCAATAAGTATGTGTTGGGTGCATTTCACGTAATATTAAAATACTTAAACCCCTAATTTTTGAAGAATTTTTTGTTGTATATAGTGTCCTGTAGCACTGCTGCATATAAAACACATAGCTAAACAATGCATAAAAACAAGTAGTATACTTCAGTCACAAATTACCACATTAATGTGCCAAAAGACTTCCAGTAAACATTAGAAAGACAGAAGTACAAAAGAAATAAGAATCCTTGGAATGTAATGAAAGGTGGTGTTCTAAACTCCTCAGGACTTGCAAACCGGAACAAGAATTGTAGTTGTTCTTTTTATGTCTTACATAATAACTTGGTATACTTGCTAACCGTACTAAAAGGTATATACGGATATACAAATATTTTCCCCACGAGACTGCCTTACCAAAAAAAAAGAGAATGCTTTTTTTTTTTTAGGTGGGCTGATCTTCAGAAGTACTGAACACTTGCAAGCATTCAGTATCTATAAAGATCAAGCTGGAAGCACCTGGGCTCTAAAAGACAAAGAGGAAAATGGATTCAGTTCTATTCTTTCTGCATGAAGTTGACTGTCAAACGTGACTGAAGAACAAAACAAACCTTCGAACCAAGTCTGCAGGATGCATGAGGAAACAGTAATTGTCACTACTGCACCCCTGAAAAATGAGGTGTTTATACTCTGGAATTAAAAAGTTTTAGCTAAAAACTATTGTAGTAAGTGTTAGAACCCAACTCTTCTACTCACCAAAGCAAATGCACTATATATGGAATATCGAGCAATTTTTGTAAAAATGTCTCATTACTGCATCCCTTTCCATTAATTTCTGTTACAGACAGTCTGTTAAATTACGGTACAAGGAGAAAAAAATGCTTACAGAGGGAGTATTTCTAAGCAATATCAAGTCATTGATATAAACAAGTTGTTTCATCCACTTCATTTTATGAATCTAAGGGAGGCATTCTTAAGAAGTGCACAGCATTACCCAAAGTTTCTCCGGCAAGTCAAAGTAAGTCTTGCAGGGTGGGTTAGTACTGTACGCTTTGGAATCCCAGCTTCAAGATATGACTAACAAAAAAGACACAGATACTCACCCACACGCAAGGGCTGCTATGAAGGAAGCAGTGGGACAAGGCAGGCCCTTGCAACCCTTCTTTGCCCATCAATGACATGTAACCATTTCTTCTCAGGCAGTGTCTCTCACAAGCCTTCTTTCTATATAGAGGTGGCAGAGCACTGAACACTACTACACTGCTGCTACTACATTAAAAAAAATGATGTTGACAGTTTTATAGTGTCTATAAGAATAACATCTCAGCGTGACAGAACTTGGAAAGAAAATGGTAATTAATAAGTTAATGACTACGGATATTTGCAAAAATCAAACACTTTGCTAGCATTAAAATTGTTGTTGGAAAGCTACCAGTATTCTCACTTATTAGTCCAAACATTACCATCACAGGATGACCTAGCTATCTAAGACAGTTATGGCACAACTGCACCTGTACGGCTTTGTTCGTTTCCATAAGGGAATGAATACAAAAATCACATACAAAGTGAGAGTGCAAGTAGGCCTACTCAGAATTATAAAGTGCCATGAAACTTCTAGAAGAGTACTTCTAGACAGAGGTAAAGGAAGGTGTGTGATTTCTGCTCCTAAATATCTATGTAATCAGATTTTAAATGTGAGTATATACTGAAAAAAAAGTGTCAGTGGAAAGAGAACCAAAATCCTTAAAATCCTTTATCTGGATAATATATATATAAAAAATAAGCTGGCTAACTAGAACATCAGACTATTTTTCACCTTAGTGTCAGGCAGAACTTGTATACTGAAGAGTCTCTTACTATGTAAAGAACCTCCACATGAGATGCATTAATGGAAATTTAGAGCTGTAACAAGACTACAGCCAGACAGGGTAAAGTCTAGAACAGTTATCTGTCTTGCCTGCTTATAAAGAGTTCAATAGGATCAATACAATTTGAGTAAGACAGATTATATTTCTTCCTTCCAAACCTCAAAAGTATACAATTTTTTTTTTTTTTGCAAATGCATTTGGCTCACAAGAGTGGAAATACTTAGAAATTTCATGAGAAATCAAAATTCTGTATGCAGAACAAAGAAAGGAAGGTCATATCCATGGATAATGGAAGACTTACTGCAATTTGTAAATATCAAACATGACAATCCACCAGAATGAGAAAATAAAAGTAGAAACAGATCTATATGCTGAGCTGAGGCTTTAGCTGTGGAAGGCAAAAAAAACCCCAAACCAATCTTCAACTACATTCTATGCAATTCCAAGCAAGTATTTCACAGAAACTCTCCATTCAAGCCTTACCCCTATTTACATGTACTTCTACAGTAGCCTATGCAGCAAAACATTTACAAAGTACTTGTCAAAAAATCTACCCTCCCATACATAGCTGCCCTAAGATATTGCAAGTTTAAATAATGAGTTAATCAAACCTACTAAATAATACATAAAAGCAGGCATGGCTCTAGATGTAGTTCTATAGGTAGTTCTAGTACAGGGACTACTTTTATATATACCATATAGAAAGCTGAGAGAGTGTAGTTCCCTAGAAGAAAATGCTGTATTTACATAACGCTGTGCCTTAAGTGGTTATATATGACATATACATACACCTACCCACAAAATACATCACCATTGCCAAGAGCTATAATTGACAATATTCTTCCTTCCTACACAAGGGGATTTACTTCCACAGCGGAGCAAATACTATCAGTTTTTGGGCTCTGCCACAGACGTTAAATAGCAGTCAAAAATCAGTAATTAGTCCAGAAAGCATAATGCAGCCAGGGTGAAGTGAGACAGCACGGAATGATCAGAACTGACATAGGAAATTGGGTACAACCTTTAATGGAGGCCATAAAGCTGCAAGACAGCAATGCAAAAAGGAATGGCAAGTCTCCACACACACAGGAGCCTGAAGCTTGGAGCCTTGACCATCCCCTCCCAGTACCCTACTCACAACTCAATAGCTGCAGGGGCAGCTGCTGAACGTTGGGAGGAAAAAAGCCCCAAAAACCAAACCACTTTCAATTTACATGTAGAATAGACTTTAAGAAGTCTATTTCTTCAAAAAAGCGACGTTGCAAGGACTTTAGCCATGATGTTCTCCAAACGCACACCACACCCACGCACACTAGGCAGGTTTGCAAGGTGTCCTGTCCTGTCGCTTGTGTCCTGGCTTCAGGCCTGGTCTTGCGGGGCTGCAAGAGGCAGGTAGCAAGGTGCCACAACTGCTACCTTCCCTTGGCCGCTGGGCGCCTCAACAGCGCCTGGCTTCACCAAGACTTCACCGCTCGCCTGAGGCGAGGGCGCCCACCCCTCAAGCGAGACAGCGCCGAACCCCAGCAAGACAGGGCAGCCACCCGGCTCTGCCCA
>NW_010540717.1:0-532 GCF_000687285.1 Phaethon lepturus
CGCCTGCAGCGGCCGCGGGGACTGCCAGGACGGTCTCTGCGTCTGCGAGGAAGGCTACGAAGGGCCGGACTGCTCGGCAGGTAGCAGGGGGCATGCGCGGGGAGAGACAGACCCTAATGTACGAGTAAGGGCTTCAAGGTGCCCAGCAGCACCACGAAGCCTGGGAGGAGCCCATACCTGGCAGAACGTGTCACATAGGACCTGCTCAGGCCCCACAGGTGGGGGCCTGTCGCCCCTGTCCCCAGAGATGCCACGGGGACATCCAAACAAAAGTTTGGGAGCAGAGCAAAAAGCCAGCGAGGTCTGTCCCAACAGCAGCAGTAAACCCTTGGTGCAACAGAAGCTGCAGTCAGGTTCTCCTGAGCCTTTGCTTTGCTATAGCATTTAATACAAGCACAGATAACCCCCAGCCCAAAGCCTGTGCCCGTGTCCCACCAGCAGACCCACGCACCCTTCCCCACGGCCGGGCGGGAGGATAAGCCACGCACCCCCTGATGCTCTCCTTACCTCTGCCCTTCCCATCAGTGGCTCC
>NW_010540717.1:684-965 GCF_000687285.1 Phaethon lepturus
CAGCAGCGGGTGCCCGGGGACTGGAGCAGCATCACCATCACAGAGCTGGAGCCAGGCGTTGCCTACAACATCAGCATCTATGCAGTCATCAGCGACGTCTTGAGCATCCCTGTTACCTCCAAGGTGATGACCAGTAAGTATCCTACTGTACTTGTCACTTGGTACGTGGATAACCAGAGGTGGTGCTCAAGCTGGCTCACATTTTCCATAAAAACCTTCTAGCAGCAGAAAATTGAGCCTTCGAAAAAAAATATTGGGGGTATTTTACTTATTATTTAATA
>NW_010540718.1:0-1743 GCF_000687285.1 Phaethon lepturus
CGGCTGGGCACAGCTTCGGCGGATGAACCCACCCTGCCTTCTGCGGCAACGAAATCGAACTGGTTTTCAGCGGACGAGCACGAATAGGGGCAGAGGGATGGCGTGATGTGATGCAAAAGCCAACACGACATCACCGGTACCCACGCGCCGGCGGGCGCGCACCCCCCAGCAGCGACCCCCGTGCTGCCCCGCTCCAGCCGGGGGAGGCACAGCAGCATCCTGCTCCCAGCTTCAGTATTTGAGTTTTTTCCCCAGTTTCTAGCAATTCCACTTTTCTGCCGCTCTGCCTCTCCAGAGTTTTTGCTGACGGGACAGGACTGCTGGTAGCAAACGCATTATTCATTGTGATTGAGTGCCTCGTAATTACTTTATATATTTTTTTAAATTCTCAAATTAAAACCATTTACTAGTAGGAACAGTTGTTAAATTCAGGACTCTTGTTGGTTGTTAGTATGACACACTCATGAAATGTTTGAAACGAGAAGGCTGTCTGAATTTTAAATATGCTGATCACACTGGTGGAATTGAAAATAATTGAAGCTGGGAATAACGGAAATGTTTCCAAGAGCAGAAAACAGAGGTGGGGTTTGTTTTGCTGATTGCGTAAATCATGTGAAATTCTGCAGACTAAATAAATACAGTAATTTACTGTATGTTAGAGTACCAAACATGAGACTTGCGTGGTTGTTACTTCAAAATGCCAGGAGAAAAGAACGTAAAAAATCTATTTTCAAATCAATACTTCAGATGACATTATCCACACGCTTGTAGGAGCTTTTTTTTTGTTTGCTTATTCAGTAAAATTACATTTTTCAGGAAATCTGACATTATTGCTCACCATGGGATTAGTGCCCATCATGAAGGCTGAGCAGACCTCTTGCAGTCCCTTCGCCTGTAGAAAGCCCCCGCTCATGTTCCCAAACGGAAGAAGGTTGATGGTTTCACTCTGCAAGGGCTGGTGGTAAAAAGGAGTGAGCAAACTATTCCAAAGCATCCAACAGAGGATCCAGATCTCCAGGCTGGAGGTAAGGGCAACCTACCACTGTTAAAATAAGGAAGAATTTTTTTTTTACTTCTGCGGACAAATTTGTCTATGCATGTATTTTGCGTAAGAAAATTAAAAAAAATCAATGTATTTATGATAAAAATGTCTATTTTAATCACAGTGGAAGATTTTGCAGTGTTATATTTTCTAGTGACCCCATTGCTTTGAAACCTCGCTGCTGGAGAGGTGGCATCTCTGGGCTGCTCCGCAGGAGCGAGATGTGGGTTCTGCTCCCACGCTTGCCCTGAGGACACTGGGGGTCTGGCACGGAGTCTACAATATCAGTTCCACCAAGCTATGAAGCAAGTTATTTTCCAGCTGTGCAAAGATGTTGAGTGTCTGCAGAACACTGTCCTATGTTTGAATTAGAGAAGATGCAGAGCTTTTTGTATGTAGAGCTTTTTTTTTTATTTTTTTTTTATTTTGTAGCCTGACTTTGCAGGATTTATTGCATACAAGGAATGAAAATTTGAGTTTGGAAAGTAATACAGTAACAATTGCAATTAACCTCCACAACCCCCAGGTAACCCCTGGGTGTTGGGTTTAAATCACATTGCTTTTAATTAAGTTTAGTGGCCAAGTACTGCTTGTTCTAAACCATTTTACTGGCATTACTTCTGAAATAAAAATCCTTTACAGCCCGAATGTTGTGCCAGCTTGACCCTATGTGAGCTAATGTCAAAAGGTAACCATGTAGG
>NW_010540718.1:1774-20161 GCF_000687285.1 Phaethon lepturus
CAGGTTGAAAAAGCAGTTTCTGAGCAGGTACAGCTTTCATTTGTACATATGTACTTTCCTCTTATGTCTGATACAATTTACAGATGTAGAACACTTGCTGAACTTCTCAAAATGAGAAAACTCCCACTGAGACAGCAAATTGTTGTTGCATTGAATGATCCTTGGCGATCTATTGTCACTGTACGTGCCACGTTAAAGCAGCCTGGCACCGATATTGGAGAAAGCCTTCTGACACACGTTGTCTTCTGGGGCTGTCGTGCTTTATTACGTTCATGGTCCATGGAGGAAAGGTTGCTAATAGCAGACATTGACCCACTGGTGGTAATTGCTGTGAAAACATTATTCAAGCTTATTATGCTAATGACAGAGGGATGAGGCGCTTCCTAAAAAGTTAGTACGGCATCGCCAGAGATGCTTTATTTATTTAACTGATTGATCATTTAAAGGTTTATAAAATGCCTCTCTGTATAATAATGCTGCATAATCATGTACATACAAATTAAACAATCCCCAAAGCTAAGGCAGAATGGTTGTTGCAGATCTGATTTTCATGTAAAATCTCAAGACTTTTATGGGCTTATTTACATAACAAGTCATGGTCTAGTCTCCTTTACCAGTGTCAGCCCGCCACGGAGTTGGCTTCAGCTGTAAAATTTTACGGTTTGGAGCTACTGGAATATAAGAGAACGGCTCACATATTTTAGTGATTTGCAATATGTTTTTTTACTGAAAAAAACGGTGTATTCTTCCTGCAGAATGAGCTCTTCCCTAAAAATGTGATGCTTGCATGCTTTCCCAGGGTAAAGTTATGACTTTTCTCCTTCCAGTTAATGCCTGCAGACTGCCTCCTCCGTACGCACTCTCTACCAGAAACAAACCTACTGCAAACCTCTGGGTCTGAGCATCCCTGATCCCCTTGAGCTGGGGGAAAGTAGAGCTCACACTGCTCTCTGACTAGTTAAACCCAAGCAGATAAAAAGATCTTTACACAGACAAGCTGTAGGATAGGTATGTCCTCCAGCTGGAAAAGTGCAGCAGAAATAGTCAAACTATTTCTGAGTATAAATGGTCTAACCAAGGGATCTTGAGTGTCTCTACCAAATTTGATGGCAATGATCTCTAAGCCATGAGCCAGTGAGGAAACTGCCGAGTGGAAGCTATGAGCCAAAGCCTGGAGACCAATGCAGTTCTGTCGGCAGAGCAGAAAGAGAGGTGACTAAGAGCAAAATGATGGCCAGGGCTGCTCTTGCTTCTGGATTAGCCCTCCATATTTCCTTTAGGCTCAACCTTCAGGCTCTCAGCTCTCCTCACTTCGCAATGACTTGACTTGCAATCAAAGGACAGTTATAGCAATTTCATTTGTATCATCTTAAACTAATTTGATTACAACCAGAGAGCTCTGGAAATAGATTAATAGATGTTCATGTTCAGAAGGGGTCATTCCCCATTTAACCTATATATCTGTTGCAACAGAATTTCAGATCTTTTGAATCTATTATTAATGTGTTTAACAGATCTGACAAAATGGCTAAAACCAAACGGATCTGAAGAATTTCTTTTCTCTTCCCTACCTTCCTGCCCCATCTAGTGCAGAAGCACACCTGCTTCCTTTTGCTTTGCAACATAAGGCAATTTTTGCGTTTGCAACCCATACCAAGCTGCATAGGGGATACATCAAAATGCTACACCATTTGACAAGTTTTTCAATAGTGTGGCCAAAACTTACATTTATGTCAGCCTGTATTAAATCAGTCCTGCACCTTTTTCAACAGTTATGACTTTGAACTTCTACATGAAACAGAAACACCGACCCTTTCCAGATGAAGCACATAAATAAACCTCTGCTTGAACAGCCTTTAGAAAAATCAGTGCTTTATTGCAAAGAGTCCCTAGTCACACTCCTCTCCCGTCTATTAGAAAAAAGACAAATCTGTAGGTTTGCTGTGTATTCAATGGCTGGAAGAGAAAGCAGGTTTGCTACCTTATTTTCCATCTTAGTTTTTACTGGGTAATTCAAATCAGAAGGAAAACAAAACAAAACAGAAGTTAATGTTTTGACATACCTCAGTTCTCACCACCTTCCCAGCATCTGTTTTACTTAATAAAACAGCAATCGGATGGACAGATGAGTTTTCATGGCTCTTTTTGTTCTACAGACCGCAGGGGGCAACATCTGCTTCTCCTCATCCTTTTCCCCCCCTCGAACAGGAAAGTAAATACAAATTACTAAATTAAAGTAACCTAAGGAATTAACTCAGTCAAAAATAAGAAAGTTCAGGCTTGAGTCCCTTCCCTCCGGTCCTTTTGAAGGCTATGCCACTGGCGCTGAGCCGGTGGGAGTGCGGTCCCCTTAGTGACCACGCTGACACCCGCCGCTCTGACAGCCTGCGGTCGGGTGCATGCCTGCATCTCCACGGCTATTCCACCGCTGTCAGCTCCTATTGATTGAAGTGGATTTGATATTGCTGTTGGTGGCTGATGGGTGCCGACCAGCTTCATTCCCGGCTTTGGGGAGTCAGTGGTACGGCTGCAGCTTCCCCAGCCGGTCCCTTGCACCAATGCTGGTAAAGTACCCTCGGCTTAGGCAAGAGCCATTAAAAGATCGGCTGAAATGTTAGTAATTCGTGCATTTCTGGGGAGAGTTTGCTGTTCTGAATATCGCCGTGTGAGCATCAGGTTCAAATATTCTGAGCACACAAGTCGTCTTTCCAGATGATGGAAATTCAACAGCTCTCCCCAGATCTACCTGTTAAAACTCAGACAGTAGATTAAATATTTACTTGTTCCTTCTCCGGTAAAAACCCCTGGTTTGCCAGGAGAATTTCAAGTGGTACTAAATGCTGAGGAGGGGCTGGGCTGGGGCGATGGGCACGCTGGTGCGGTGGTCCTCAGCTGAGCCCTGCAGGATCCAGGCACTCTTTGCACTTGGAAATTGTAGATATCGCATAAACCCTCTCCTGGGATTTGACACTACACATAGTGGAAGTTCAGAAGATCTGCTAAGAGCTGATCCAGCAGTGTGATGAATCTCAATTCCCCTTAAAATCACTGCAACAAGTGCTGTGAACAAGTGCTTAGCATTTAGGAGGTTATGTGGGTTTGAGTATGAGCGAGTTTAGGTTTGAGCATGGTGGTATACCTTGGGCTGAACTGCTTTGAATCAGAGCCTGAATAAGGTCTCCTACAGTTATTTTTTATAGACACGAGATATAAGCACTGTGCTGGCAACTGAACTAGTAATTTTGCTATTTAAAAATCAAATGAACTAAGATTTCAGTCTTCCGTGCCTTTCCTCCCTTATTCTTAGGTAGTATCTGTGCAACCATTGAATATTTTGTTCTATTTAATTTCATTAGAAATGTGTGGCCAAATGAAGTGGCCAAAATAATTCTGTTTCTACTGTTGGTGTCCAGCTAATGTTTTCTTTTATTTCACTATTCATTCCATTCACTTGGCCTGAAATTGATACTTGATTGTCATGTAAACTGCTTTTCAAATGCACTTCAGAACTGCAGAAATATAGCAGCAGTCGGTACAATATATTCCCTTAATGGTAGCCCAAATGACAAGACACCGTGGGTGTTAATAAGGTCAGGCTTTCAAAGGTAACCCACCCGAGTGATGCTTTTTTGTGTGACTTGTAAAGGTGGATTATAAACACATCCAGCAACAGTTAAAAAAGCAATTTAGACATGATGTTCTTATTTCACTCAACCATATGGACTTTATATCTCTCGCATCCTTTATTCCACGTACAGCTTTTTTCTCTCTTGAATGGCTGCTTGCTGTAGCAGCTGTGCGGTGTACAGAAAAGCCTGAAATCTGAACGAGACAGTGCACTGATCTTGTATTTGCAAATAGATGTGAATTTATTGCAGGAGCTGGGGACAACTGTTTTGAATTTTGCAGGCTTCTCCCTGCTTCGGAAATGACTGGCAAAAGGTCAGTGAATATGTGGAGAGGTAATATAAGAGAACTTTGGCAGGTTTGCTTTGCAAGTCATACTTTTTGTGTATTCTATTTCATAAAAGACAGAAAAAGGAACTTCAGTGCAATTTACTTCGGAAGTTAATTGGAGCAGACATTCAAGTCTTAAGTAAATCAGCTCTATATCATTTGACACACAACATTACTTCAATTAGTATGACTTTCACCATTATCTAGACAGAGGAAAAGATGTACCATGCTAATCAGAATATTAAAGTGACACTAGCATTTATATATTATGAATATTTACTTAACAAATGAATGCATGATAAATGAGATTGGTCTAGGAATCTTTCTCAGTAGAGAAGATGTGGATTTTTCCCCCCTCAGGAAATTCTTTCTTGTGCCTAATCCAGTTATCAAATTTTCAGTGCATCTTAAGCCGATACCTCCTTCCCTGCACAGAGCAGCTCGTGTCACAGCTTGTACAGGGTTTTCTGCACATACGGGAATTGTAGGGAGTCTGCAATTTTCTGAATGGCCCATGAGGCTGAAAGCTATTTTGAGGCAGCTCTTTTACACGTGTTTCTATGCCAGTTGACCCAGCCACCGATAATGGGTCAAAATCTGGAGCACGAAACCCATATTCATCCCAGTTTTCACAGTCAGAGCACTGTGAATCACAGGGTTCTTTTAGGTTGGTGTGTGGACTATCTAAAGCTGAACAAACTCCAAGTCCAATGCTGCTGTACAGCAATTCGTACAGTAACCTTGGACTAGCATTGTCATGATCGTTTCTTGGTCATCCATCATGCTAGTATCTCTACGTCCTTAGAGCAAGTGACACCTTCAAGCAGCAAAGGAACTTTCATTGCGTCTTATCTGGAGCTCAGCAGGGAGGGTAGGTCTCCAACAGCTCTGCCTGGAAGGGTAAATCAGCCGTCTGTGCTGGATTTTTCTGCCACATACAAAAACTTGGGAGGGGATTTTGTTGCATAGGTGGCTGTGATGTGGCTCCTGTGTTGAGTTTTTTGCTTTATTTCATGCTGTTCAAGTTCATTCTCCTCAAAGACTTCTCCCCCTCTTTCCCGGAGGGAAGATGTTGACACAAAGTTGAAAGTGTTGACACAAACCACCCAAACCATCCCACACAGTGACCCTCACTGGGACTTGCCCCAGACTCTAAAAGGAAGAAGAGAGGGATTATAAGAGCCCATGATGGCTAGTTGAAAGTGCAGATACAATGGTCTTTCTCCCCAACTAAGCTGCCGTGGATCTCCCAGCAGCTTCACCCACAGCAAGCCCATAGGCAATGCAGCCCCGTGCTTGTGCTGGGGGCTGTCTCTCCTTCCTGCCAAGACAGATCAACGGTGCTTACCACCAGACTCCTGCCCATTAGTACTGCCTTCTGGACTTCTTAAGCAGCGGAAGTCAGCAACTGCAAAATCCAGTAACCAAGCAAGGCTCATTTTCTTGGAGTGTGTGATGACCATGGACAGGGTTTGTATGTGTGACTGACACGGGAGATTAATTTACAATAGAAGTGCAACTTTCACGTAAGTGACATCAGGAGATATCGTTAGTGCTGTGCTCATCTGCCTGAAGAGACAATGTGGTTTTCTATGACTGCTAAGACGCACAATAGCATTGCTCGGCTGATTTGGTTTTATTTTTATATTGTGCTGCCAGTTCAATTACAATTATAGACAAGCTGCATCTATGGCAATAACACATCCATCCGCCGAAAACCAGGTTCCTCTACCATTCAGACAGTGAAGGCGCCTAAGAAATCACTGGTCACTTTTGAAAACGTGGTATCATTGTAACTTTGAAAAAGGTAAGTGTTTGGATGACAGGAGTAGATTTTTGTATCAAGAATGTCCCTTGTGTTTCTGTATTCTGTATTAGTATTCTGTCCCTTGTATTTGCCTAATTTGTTGATTTTAAAAACCTTTAGAAAAATTGCAGTTTGCACATACTCAGCTAAGATATTTAAGATTTTTTAGAAGTCACATTAATCCAGGTTTTTGCCTACGCTGGACAGGCTGTGGCCTGGGACACTCCCTGCAATTGCATCTTCTGACAGCAATGTACATGCAAGGAAGGCTGTATGGTGAAGTTGCTTGATTTTTTTGAGGGTTTGATATTGTGACCTTAATGATGCTCTTTTATCCCAGCTTCTGCCTTTGCCCTACCTTTGTATGTGCGGGGGGCTGAAATTGTTTTTCCTTTGCCATGCATAGAAGTGACCTAACTTCCACGCTCTGTCTTACCCTTTTTATTAACGTTATCTTGCCATGGGACAGGGGGAGAATGCAAGAAGAGTTGAGCACGAGTTGATTCTCTTGCTATCTTATTGTCTGCAGTACATAAATCTTGAAAAGTGTGCTTTGAGTGGAAAAGGATACCAACTTAATGATACATTTACTCTAACTACGGCTGGGCGTGCGCAGAATCCTAACGCATGCTGCAGACTCTTCATTGTAACAGATGTTGCTCTCTGCTTATAAAGTAAGTTTATTGCATTAGCTGCCTGTAAGCATTTTACTCTCTAGAAGATTCATAAAGTAAATTAAAATTATCTAATTATTTGTTATCTAATTTAATAGAGAAATGGTCTTGATCTTCAGATATTACACATATATTATTATATTACAAGCCAATATGGCAGAGGTCCCTTTCTGAGCTCCGAACAGCTACTGAACGTGAAGAGAAAACTCTACTCGCACACAGACATGTTTAGAGATGGGCTGCAATAGCCTTACCAGGGAGAACTCACTGGACTATGACTTTTATTTATAGATATTTTTCTGTGGATGCCTGTCCCTCTGCCTGTTCACCTGTCACCTGGCAGAGTCCTGCTGCTCTTGGCAGCTTGCTCGGCAGTCGAGAGCCCAGCTCTGCTGCGACGTCTCTGACGTGCCCCTTCTCACAAGGTTCACCTTCTGCCGGGTCCCTGCAGAGATGGCACGGCACAGGGCGAACAGGAACCAAGCAGACCACAGTGGTTCGTAGGCTTAGCTAATGGACAAAACAGTGTTTATTTACTAATCCTTAGTTAATTCTCCTCTCCACACCTAACTGACCATTTTGCTTCCAAATCTACTCAAGTGCCACCTCCCTCCTGTTCTCTGAGCTCCTGGCTTTCATGCTAACATCTTCAACCTCAGTCTTGCAGGCTCTTGAGTGGGTGAAAGGATCACAGAATCGCTAAGGTTGGAAAAGACCTTTAAGATCACCAAGTCCAACCATCAACCCAACACCCCCATGCCCACTAAACCATGTCCCCAAGTGCCACGTCTACATGTTTTTTCAACGCTTCCAGTGATGGTGACTCCTCCACCTCCCTGGGCAGCCTGTTCCAATGTTTGACCACTCTCTCAGTGAAGAAATTTCTCCTAATATCCAATCTAAACCTCCCCTGGCACAACTTGAGCCTGTTTCCTTTCATTCTATCGCTGGTTACCTGGGAGAAGAAACCAACACCCATTATCACCACAACCCCCTTCTGGGTAGTGGGTCCATCATCTGGGAACGTGGCATGGCCCACAGCCTTCTGCTTCATGTTCAGCATGGGGTCAGAGGGGGGCTTGGTTTGGAGCAAAAGTCCCACGCACTTGAAGGGGAGAACAAGTGAGCCCTCCGTTTATTGTAATGCTGATATGTACACTTTATCCTGTAATTTTCTGAGTCATTATAACAAATTGCTCATGCTGGTGTTACTCATTTCCCCACAGATCTCTTAACTCCCAAGTCAGCATGTAGCAAGCTGCAAATGGTATTTCAAAATGAAAAATCACAGGTGTTTTCTGGATGTCATCCAAAGAAAGAAGCACGGATTTCAGGCAGAAATCAAATCAGACCACATGGAAAGATCCCCCTGAATATCTCAGACAGTCAACAGATGGTAGACGTGACATTAAGAGACAACTTTCTCACCTGGGAAACTCATGGCCATGAGCAGCAAAAGCGTACATTTAAATTAAGTCTTCTATAACAAGCTTTTACTAGGGAAGGGCTGAAACAGCAGTAATGCCACATCACAGACTTTGGTGCGGCAGGAGAAATAGGGGAAAGAACATCCTTTGCTGCACACTGTGTCCTGACTGCTAAATGTAATGAAAATCCTCATCACCTTCAGAGAGCTCCCTTGGCAGGGGGTTGGACCAGATGATCTTCAGAGATTCCTTCCAACCCCGACCATTCTGTGATTCTGTGATTCTGTGATTATATATATATATATGTGATATATATATACACATACATACTTTTATATATATATATATATGCACATTTTGCTCCTTTGGACTTACTCTTTGTGCTTTGGAGAGTGGTGCCATACTGTTTTCCAGTGCAGGGTGCACGCGTATGTGTGCTCCGCTGTTATTAGACCACAGCATTGGCTTTTGCTGGCGCCCAATAGAGGACCATCCTGGAAAGGATCTTTTGAAATGATGTTAGTGCAGCGCAGATCAGCTATTTCTTGAAGAAATTACTTGGTGATAATGTTAGGTTTTGTTGCAGTTGTTTAGAGATTTTTGTGCTTTTGTGTTGTGCAGGAAGCACTGTAATAAGGTAGTAACACCGCCTTCATGTAGTTAATATCTGTATTGTCTTAACCAGTTTATTCCATTCTGTCCCTGATTTGCTCAAGATGTTGGGGAAGTCCTATATCTTTTCCTTATCCCTCTCTCCACCTGACAACCACATTAATACATGCCATTTGGAAAGAAGATACCAAACCCTTAGGAGGATTCCTTATGTCTTTGCTTGAGCCTGGTGGATAAATATAATTTATGTAGCTTTCATTGGCAGCTTCTATTTCTGATGATGGAGAAATGAATAACGCAGTTATGAGAGAGGCTTCCTCTTGGGTTACCTGTAACTCTGGATGAGTGCATAAATGTCACTCTGTGTTAGACCTGTCAGAGTATGCCCAGGGCTGATGTAAACAAAAATCCATTTCTGAAATTGAAGATACGAATGTTCGGGTAGATGCTTGTTGATTATCCCAGCCTCTCCTTTGTGAAAATAGTTGAATGTACAGAATTATAAATAGCACTTTTCATCACCAAAATGTAGCTACTCATAAAAGCATGTAAAATTCAAAATTTATACAAATGGCAGAAATAATCCACGGGAGGTTTTTATTAGAAAAGTTAAAAAAAAAAGTTATTTGTATAAGGATTAGTTTATGTTGAGGTGCAGGATTTCCACTTCGCTGTTTCTTTTTGTCTGCAGTGACTACAACTGCGTTCCTGAGATACATGGGTTAGCTGTGAAAACTCTGTCACAAGGTGCCTCAGCTTTAATACTGCAAGAAATACAAATCCTACAGCTGTAGGAGAATGTTTTGTGTTTGGCTTGGCAAAAATAGCTGTAGGGAAGCTATGGTTCTGGGTTTTAATGTACCATGTTGTTAATGATAGCTACTTAATATTTTACTCATATATTCCTTTGGGTTCATTTAAACAGCAGCTCTCCTAAGCACTGCAGAAAGACGTAAAATGATAAATTAAGCTAGGTCAAAGAGGAGAAATTATTTTAAATGAATACAAACATCTAATTTGTCTAGGCTTTTAATGAATTGAAATGCCAAAGTTGCTAGAGATGACAGCATTGTAAATCCTATTTAGCTCTACTAAAATTTCCTTTTTTTTCCCCACTCCTCCTTCGTGCACGCATACGTCAAGTCAGTGTAGTGAGACTTGCTCCACTGCCGTGGAACCAGAAGTCAAGGTTTCCAATCCTGGGTACCCATGGGGCCACCTTTGGGTAACGCCTAACTGGTCCATACTGGGATTGTGAGGATCAAACCTGTCACGGTACAGGAGGGTGTGGTGTAATCTATATATGAGACACTTCCAGTTGCCATAGTATTTGCTGGATTTCTTTATATTTATATATGGCTAGTGATCCTGGACTGCCCCTTAAAGCTTATTACTAAATTTAACCCCAAACTATGCTGTACAACCACAATCCAGTCTTGGCCTCTGGAGTAAAGGTACAAGAAGAATAATTTCTTGATGTTTTTGTCATCACAGGATGTTTTTCACACAGTCCTAATAGGACCAATTAATGTATGTGACATATATGACGTCTGTGGTCTACCAATACATGGCAGAGGCTGCTGCCTTGCCCTGTCATTAAATAATGAAACATGTGATGGCACAACCACAAATGTAGTAAATAAAATGGGACAAATTATTAAATAAGTTAAAGTTCACCCACTAAGACATTAAAATATCATTACTTTGTGAATATTTATTATGGGAATGATGAGTTTAATGAAGATTTAAACATCATCTTCGGTGAACTGGTGCTACTTAGCTTAAGTGTCTGTTATTGCAGGAAGATGAAATTGCATGCCCCATGTAGCGACCATAAAGCATCTTAAAAAAAAAAAAAAAGCATGCTGATTTAGACTTACGGTTTTGCAGTTAATTACAAATCGGTGCTGCAGCTAATGAACTTTCAGCTCAGCAGTACAGTCCGTGAGCTGCTTCACCCCTGGGCCAGGCAGGGCTTGGGGACACAGGGCACTCTGACACCGGCCGGGAGTTATTTGCTTCACATCCGAGTAGGGATTTGCCTCCACAGCAGTACCTGATCGTCAAAGGGAATTAAGCACATAAATCCTCATATGCTGGATTAAAGCCATTAGGGGTCAGACTATAAATACTGCTAACAGCTACCTGAAGTGTTGCAGGTAGAAATGTTTTTTCCTTTTTTTTTTTTTTTCTGTTTTGAAAATGGCTTCACCTTCAGCGATACCTGAACCTCTGTACCGGGGAAGATCATGGAGCGGTTCGTCTTGAGAGTGCTCACAGGACATGTGCAGGACAACCAAGAGATCAGGCCCAGCCAGCATGGGTTCATGAAAGGCAGGTCTTGCTTGACCAACCTGATCTCCTTCTATGACCAGGTGACCCCCCTAGTGGCTGAAGGAAAGGCTGTGGATGCTGTCCACCTGGACTTTAGTAAAGCCTTTGACAGCGTCTCCCACAGCATTCTCCTGGAGAAACTGGCGGCTTGTGGCTTGGACGGGTTTACTCTTCACTGGGTGAGGAACTGGCTGGATGGCCGAGCCCAGAGAGTTGTGGTGAACGGTGTTAAATCCGGCGGGCAACCAGTCACAAGCAGTGTTCCCCAGGGCTCGGTTCTGGGGCCGGTCTTTCCCTTCTCCGTGTAGCGTCCAGAACAAAGTGATCAGAGCTCTGACCAGCTACTGGCATAATATATAATTGGAAGGAGCAATGGTGTCCTCAATATGGAGCAATCAGTGGGAGTACTGGGTTTGCCAATACTTCAGAATCACAGAATCACAGAATCACTAAGGTTGGAAAGGACCTTCAAGTACATCAAGTCCAACCATTAATCCAGCGCCGTGTCCCCTAAACCATGTCCTGAAGCGCCACAGCCACGTGTTTTTTGAACACTTCCAGAGATGGCGACTCCACCACCTCCCTGGGCAGCCTGTTCCAATGTTTGACCACTCTCTCAGGGAAGAAATTTTTCCTAATATCCAACCTAAACCTCCCATGGTGCAACTTGAGGCCATTTCCTCTCGTCTTATCACTAGTTAGTTGGGAGAAGAGACCAACATCCATGTCACCACAACCCCCTTTCAGGTAGTTGTAGAGAGCAATGAGGTCTCCCCTCAGCCTCCTCCAGACTGAACACCCCCAGTTCTCTCAGCCGCTCCCCATAAGACATTTCTCATGTGGGGGGACACCTGCAGTGCTCTGCTGCCTGTGGGAACGTCTGCTGCAAGTCCTGCGAGGTTGAAACCTCCATCATGCACTGAGTTTCATCCTGCAAAGCTTTGCTGTCTTCCATGAACCATTTGACACTTTGATTGAATCTAACCGCAAGAGCAAAAGTAAATAAATAAAGTGAAAGAGAGGTTTATTGCTTTAGAAGCTTGCTGGAAACCATGAAGTATGTCCCGATCTGTTAAAGGATTATAGTAATGTTGTATGAGATTTCTTACAGTTCTTGGCTCTCCCCTTTTGCTCAGCACAGCCTTAGCAATCAGGCGCTGTCCTGTCCCGGTCACCCCCCGGTGTACAGTGCGGCTCTGGGACCCCGCAGGAGCGGCCGAGGCTCCACCGCGCCCCCAGCCGCAGGGGGCAGCTCACTGCAGCCGTTCGTAAAGCCGGTCCAGCGGATATTCTCCTTCTGGCGGGGAGCGGATAGCAAAGCCTGGAAGGCACCGTATTCACTGCACTGACGGTCTGGAAAGCGGCAGTCTGTACCCGGGGTGGGGCGACCAGGGCTTTTTTTGGTCCTGAGTTTTCAGCAATCTCACGGCATGCTCTGGACCATCCCAGTCTTCCTGGGAACATGTGGAAGTGAGTGTAAATCCCCCCGGCTCTCACTTGCCCATTGATCGCAAGGAGCTTGGCAGCAGTCTGTTTTGTGAACAGCGTGTGCTACACACCCGGCATCCATTAGCTGCCTCTCTCCTCCCTCCCGCAACACCACACATACGTTATTTGCCCTGAGTGAGTGTCTCCTTCCAGGCTTGTATTAACACCATTGCCACCACAGCACCTAAATTATTGGTCAGGGTGTGCTTCTCAATGGTATTTACAGCCCAGCTTACTAGCGTGCCTGCGTTTTGTTTGCTGCAGATGATAATTCAGGGGTTTGTTTGGCTGCCTTGAAGAAATGCTTTGAAACAACTGCCAGCCGGTTTGATTTTATTGCTGGAAGGATTTAAATAAACACAATTTTAACATATTCTGTATCATCACTTGACGCTTCCTGAAGACTGTATCAGCCTCCGTCCTGCTTTGGTGATGTTTTGAAGGGATGTGTGACACAAACCTGATTATAGCTCCCCAAACCTGTGCCTTATCCAGAGCCCATTTTATTGGTTACTGTGGCCATTGGAATCTGTGCCGGGAGATTTTTTCCTGGTCCTCTCACTCATAAAGCATCGATAGAAGCTACCGATCAACGTGAGCCTGGCTGAACACAAGCGACTTGCACGGGGCAGCGTGCGGGTTTGCCCGGGAGAGGCAGGTCCTGCAGAGCGGCCGGACTCCCGAGGCTCCCAGCGCACCCGGGGACACGGCGAGGGAGCAGCAGGGGTTGGGAATCAGCCTCTAGTCGAAACGGCAGTAATTCAAAATAGCACCTTCTCTGCTGCCCTTATTCCTCCTGTACTTGCCAAAACCGTCCTGCCTCCATTAAAATGCTCTCTAGTGCGTCAGGAAAACGAGCGGATGAACTGCTAGTCGATGAAGTGTTGTGCCACACACATGATGGCTGTTACTACCGACCTTTTTTCCCCCGATAATTTCCCAGTGTTGTCGCAAGAGCAGGAGCTTCAGGGTGTTTATTAGAGCGTCTCCGAGCATCCCAGGCCCCTCAGCCCCCGGGGCCTCTAACAGGAGAAAACAAATGAAGCTGCATTCGTTGACCGTAACACAAATTGACTGCTACTTGTGCTGATGTTTTCAGCATAATTCATTTCAGCTTGAACATGTTGACTATCTGCATAATTTCTCCTTGAATAGTTTTGCTGCCATATGGGATACTGCGGACCTCAAGCTGCCGGCTCTGCGTATAGCCCCTCCGTGCATTAATGCGTCTCACGCAACGAGCGGTGCACAGCCGCCTCCACGGCTTCTGCTGGGTCTCGGGTGCCGTATCGTCCGGCTGATGCGGTTGCACGAGGGACGGTTTGCTGACACCCATCCTGGTGCAAGAAGTGCTCATGAGTGGTGATGGCCCCGCTGAGACAGCCCCTGCGCCCCGACGGGCTGCGCCGCTCCAGGATGACCTTGGGGCAGGGCATGCAGGGCAGCCCTGTGCTGGTGAACCGAGTTTTTAGGGTGCAGAGAGGATTTTTGCTACCAAAGTTGTCAAGTTGGGTGTTTTCATCAGCACTGATTTGAGCTTCTAAAGTAAAATAGCACTCAAGAAAAATGACCAGCTTAGCCTTCCTACACAGGAAAACTCAAGAAATTCTTCAAAAAGCTCCTGTCCTTTACCGTTTAGCCTTAATGCAAAGCATAACCTCTAGCAGTATATGCTGCAGTTAATAGTGTTGACAAGCTAGGATGTCTTTCAGTGCAGACTTCATGTCTTAATTAAATAGAATTTGTTTCAGCAAATAATGCTTGTCAAAAGTGGGGTTTTTTTGGCCTTAGGACTATTACAAAGATGCTATTAGACATTTCGATAATCAGCCATCTGTGTCCCAGTGTTACAATAGCTCCATGTGAAGACAGACTAATTTTTCGCAGGCCAAAATTGTAATTATAAATTAAATACACAAACATGGCAGGCTAATCTTAAGTAAAAAACTATAGAGCCATAGTACGCTGCGCATGAGAAAACTGGGAGCTCAACTATTCCAACCTTACTGCTTTTAGGGGAAGGTCTGCCACCAGGTCGATCTGCGGAGGGGCCGGCGCCAGGTACGGTGTTGGCTGTTCGTTGCTCTCCCTGCAACGCCGAGAACGAAGGCTCCCGCAGAAGCGTGCGGTAAGCTGCACAGCTACCCCAGAAAGACAGACTGATGTCTTTGAATCAGCCAGCGAGGGCCAAAGGCGGCCCTTAATCCCGTAAGGCAACGCCGTAAATTGCCGGAGGATTGCGCAGGGCTTGGGCTGAGCTGCGCAGTGCCGGTACGCGAGGAAGGCGCACGCTGGGCTGCGGTCCTGCCTGCACCGCATATCGTAGAAGTTCAGGGAGTTTCAGGCGCCTGAAAGAAGTTCACCCCTGCCAGCGACAGACCCCCCGCACGCCTCGAGCCCGTCCCGCGCCTTTCTGCGGGCAAGGCTGCAAGTGCATTTCTTTCGTCCACTCTGGATCTCCAAGCTGCAAATGCACAGTTATAAACTTGTGCATGTAAACAGCACCTGCACCCATATAAAATAACACTCAGCTGCTGTTCTAGGGCGGAGAGGAGCCCCCCTAATCACTTCGCCTGTGTTTCAGCTGAAAGTGCGTGCCCACATTTTAAATTAAAAGCCATTGATTGCAGATTTACATCCAGCACAAATGGGAGACAGAATCCTGTCACTGATAATCCTAACACCGAAAGCATAAACCAGACATTGTCAGCATGAGTTTTTGTCAAGTTTTATTGTAAATTTTGAAGAAAAAGAGCATTTACAGTATCTATAGATAGCACTTTGTGTGATTCTTTTTTGCCCCTCCTCTTCTATACTGGGTCATTGCAAATACACTGTGTGCGTGGTACTGTATAACACATCAAAATAAATAACTACAAATGTATTTCAAATTATGCACACTAACACTGTGTTGGTACAAATCTCTACTAAAGTTGATGTATCAAAAAATACTTTCATATATTTTATCAATAAGGGGGAAAATTCACCGGTACAATCATCGCAAGAGGAGGCTTTTTCAGGCAAAGCTGATTTTTATTTTTCCATTGCACATTTTCCAGTGTATGTGTTCAGCGCTGAGAATCATTATTAGTCTGTCTTGAGACAAATGAACCTGCCTTTTAGCAAGACGTAAAGGGGAGGGATGTGCTGTTGACATGTAGCTGTGTACGTACAGGACAGTGCACCACCGACATCAGCGCGTGAATTGGCCCATCGACGCAGAGGCTCTTCTATCAAGGGGAAAAGCAAAAACACCCCAAACCCACCTACTAAGGTTCCCAAGGCTTTTTCAGCAGGTCTTGATGAATAAGCTGAATAAGCTTTTCTCTGCAGGATGAGAGCAGGACCCCTCTTTTGGTGAGAGTTGGGGGCACACAGGGATTTCAGAGAGTGATGAAATTGAGGTGGGGAACAAGCAGCTGGAAATGCTCTTCAGAGACAAAGGGAGAGAGAAAAAAGGTGAAAAAACCCTCAGTAGGGAGAACAGCCCCTGATCGATTAGCGGCAGGCCACTTCATGCATTTATCTTAAGGCTTTGCCTGTATTCCTTGGTTCAAGCTCTGCTAAGCCTACTCTTTGGCTGCCCTACGAGGCTGCGGCTTGTCCTGGAGCTGCCCTCGCGCGCTTCGGGCTGGAGCGGTGGCAGGAGGAGGCTTCCCCGTGCCTTCGCCTCTGCGGCGGCTCGTTGCCGTGGCGGGGTGGGAGTTCCCCTCCAGATTCTAGACTTGTGCTTCACGGTGGACTTAGAGGACACATTGAAGTCCAGGATGAATACGGAATCCACACAGGCAAATCACAGGCTCGTGTGTCCAAAATGTAAAAGTGTAGCAAAAGAGGCAGATACTTGTCTATTAAAATGCAAATAAGTATTAAAATTTGGCACTCTGCTCTTCACTACTTAGGTACTGACAAAGTGGTTGAATTTTGTTTTCTTCAGCTGTAGCTTTCAAAATTAATCACAAATTGTCATTAGTTTTCAGCGTCCTCAATGAAGTTTGGGGAAAGAAATAAGAAAGCTCTTTTCCTGCAGTCCCCTCACTGTTTATTTGGAGGGAATCATAATTTCTTGGGTTATTATCTTTGGCCGTATATTTGCCCAGATAGTTGCCCATGAGGATTGGGCAGGATGTTTGGGTTGTCCTGAGCTTGGGCGAGCTTCGTGCCTTCAGAAGTGAGAACTTAGTGTAATTAGTACACTTTAGGGATGCTATTAATTTTCCCATGCACACTCAAAGCTACCAATAGTTAGTGTGTTTTAAACTGTGCAAATATCAATTATTCTGCAAACTGGCTCCACCAAGTCCCCATTTCAGTGGCCTCGCCACCTCCTGCTGGGGGGACACTGGTGCCAGGCTCGCGCCGCCGGCACGTGGGGCTGAACGAAGCCACCGGCTGGGCGCGGGGAAGAACCGGCCATGGACCACCAACACTTAACCCAGCAACTGCCGCTTTCCTTTCTAAACCTAAAAAGATCCCAAACCTTTATATTTACATCAGTCCTCTTATTCCCCCCTTTCCTATATAGTATTTTGCTAGATGTTAAGCGTCTGAGGGAGGGGAAGACACTTTACCTAAGTTGGCAGCGGGCTCCGGCTCACTTTCCAGTCTTGCTGGCCACAGCACAAGTCACAGGTCTGTATTTTTTTGTTGGCGGTCGCAATGCAGGGCAGTACTATGCTTTCTGCTCCATCATTTTTCTTGCCCCATTGGCTTTAGAAATCGCCATTACCCACTGTGATTTGTACTGATGTGCTCCACGTGTGAGGGGAGAAAGGGTCATGCTGCACCTGGATGATGTCTACAAACGTGACCGCATCCCCTTCGCCCATTAAAAAATAAAGGCTATCGAAGATATGAAAATTAAAAAAAAAAATCACATAAAGAGTTTTCAGGATTGAAAAAATGCCTTGCCTTGAGAGAATAAAATCTGCTTAAGAAATTAGAAAGGAGCTGATGTATTTGCTGGATTGAAATAATTTTACAGAGACATAATACTGAGTAGTTCTGGCTATGGGATAAAGATGGCAGCCTGCGTGCCAGCAGCTGGATGCCAGAGCCAGCCAACTTCACATCTGAAGTTGTGTTTAATCCAGTGCTGACTTTGTGCTGAGCAAGCTTGGGAATTGGAAAACTGCCCAGAGAGCAGGACTCGCTGGCACTTGCTGCCTGTGCCAACACGTGGTATCTTCCTGGAGGGGTCCAGCTGTGCTCCATACAGCTGGGCATTTTATTTGCACTAGGAGTAGATGTGCTGATGATCTGGATGAAGAGAACAACCTGAAGCTTAGCTATGAGATACAGCTATGGGATACAGACCGTTTCAGATCAGCCACTTGAAAGAAAGTGACGCTAGAGAGGGTAACTAATAAGCCAGTAGTTAGCCTGTATTTGTGGTCCACCAATATTTTTGACACTATATTTTTAGAGCAATTGTCTTGGATTCTATGTAAAAATAAGACTGAAG
This sequence comes from Phaethon lepturus, assembly GCF_000687285.1. Lineage (NCBI taxonomy): Eukaryota > Metazoa > Chordata > Aves > Phaethontiformes > Phaethontidae > Phaethon > Phaethon lepturus. The sequence continues at coordinate 19,538 of NW_010540718.1, forward strand.
CCCACTGCAACACTCCAAATACAGATAAACATGATATAGCTGCTCATACTGAACGCCTGCACAGCAGGGTGTCCGGGGCTGATGTTCAGCTTAGGGAAATTCTGCATCCCTAACGCTCGGGAACAGCTTTCAGGGGGTACAGCAGGTACAGCAGGTACTGGCCTGCGGGTGCAGCTGTGCTGAAGCGGATGAGGGTTGAAAGTTGGAAATCATAGAGTTGTTTAAAAAAAAAAAATTAGTGGCCAATGTCTTGTTACTCTTTTCTAGATCGGTTGGACCTGAAGGGAGGTTGGGAGCCCAAGGGGCCAGCCTGGTCTCCCTGCCTGGCCCTGCTCAGATCAGGCTTTGCGAGCCCTCGAAGCAAACCCTCTGCAGAAATGATGCACTTTCCTCTGCAGAAACTTCCATCCGCTTTCTACGAGTCCGTTAACATCAAGTTTACCGCAGCCTTAAATAAAACATGAAAAACTCTCCCTCTGCAATACTGTTGCAGTAAAAGGGAAACCTCCTCTTCAGGTCGTGCTCCGTTCTCGGCTCTGCCGTGACGGCGGGCGAGGCGCCGGCGTCACCGCAGCCTCTTGCTGTAAGTCAGGGACTGGCCGGAAAGCACGCGGCGCTTGGCTC
>NW_010540719.1:0-285 GCF_000687285.1 Phaethon lepturus
CAGGCTCCCCCGGGATTTAACGTGCTCCCTGCAAGGTGCCGCGGCGCAGCGTAACCCAAGACCCCCCGACTCAGCACTCAGATTGCGCTTGCAGAGACCCAGGGCTGCAGACAGCTCTCCTCCTCCCGTCTGTCCTGGGGCTGGGCTTTTTCCAGTGTTGGCTGGGGCTTTTTTTTTGATTTTTAGCTCAAATGGATTTCATCCCATTTGCTCAGAATTAAGCTCCTGCAGATTTTAATTTGCTGACATTTTCTTCATCCGTTTGGTTGTGGATAGCGGGGGGAA
>NW_010540719.1:489-1909 GCF_000687285.1 Phaethon lepturus
ATCTAGCAACCCCTGGCACCACAAAAACGAGATGCGCTAAAAGTTAATTAACTCTTAGCATCCGTGTTGCATCGGAGCTGCTCTCGCCGGAGACTCTGCAGGGATCACAGCTCTGCCGGGGAGAGGGAAATCTCTCATCACCTGCAAATGCCATAGCCCAGGGCTAGTCCCAGGGGGGCCGCGGGGTTCAACTCCTCTGCTCCCCGCGGCCGTGCCGAGGGCGCGCGCAGGGGCCGTGCACACCTCGCAGCGGCGTGGGGAGGGGAGCGGGTTATTTTGGGCAGGTCGGGGTCCCAGGGGCGTGTGCCTCCTGGCACTGCTCTTGTTTCTGAGCCGTTTTCAAACCAGGGCAGGGCTGCGATTCCAGCAGAGGGACGGTGCCGGCTCTGCACCCAAGTGCTCTGCAGTGCCGTCGCAGCGGCCACCGGCTTTTCCCCGGACTCCAGGGGCCGAAGTCGCCCTCTGAGCCTCTGTGCTTCAAAGGGGCTCAGCACTCGCACACCACCGCGTACCAGCTGCCGACTCCCTTTGCACCGTGCATTCCCCCGGTGCTGGCGGCAGCGCCGGCGGGGCCCCGGCCCGCCCCGCCCCACCCCGGCAGCGCCGGCGGTGCCCGTGCCAGCACTGCACCAGCTCCCGGCAGCGGCGTTTGGGTTTGAAACATCTGTTTGCAGTAGAATTGAGGAGCGATGGAAACACAGATCCCCTCCTCCCCGCTGACCTGCAGTGTTACAAAAGCTGGTGCATAAAACACCGGCACTGATGCCTACATGGCCATCGTCCCGCTAACCTGGATTCGCATAGCGGGATGCGTTTGCTCCGGAGCACGCCCAGCTTCTCACCCTGGCCCCATTAATTTGGTAGATGATCACTCCCGGGCTGTTGAGACCGCTATATGTCGTCATGGACCTCCTTTAAGTCACCTTGGGCTTCGCTCTGCTGCAGGGACAATAGTTAGGGGTAGTGTGTTACTTCGCTGCTGCGGTTACGCTCCGTTTGCTTCCCGAGCAGCCTCTGCTCCTGGGGGAAAACCACAACGCCGGCAGCCAAAGCCGCTGGCCCGCGGTGGCTGGGCGCAGGCAGTGCCGCTCCGATGGCAGTCACTTTTGATCCCTGATGAAGATAAAACCACTGCCCGTCGGGGGTTCCCTTAGCACAGGAGAAATTCCACAAAGTTCGTTTTAATAACGCTCCGAACACAATCTATTTGTCTCAGCTTGTTTTTCATGGCAATAAATTTGCTTGGCACGTTCCCGTATTAAAATACTCCAGCCATCTGTGACTGTCTCTGGATAAGAAATTTCATTTTAGCCATCAGGATTTATATATTACGGATATATAATATATATATAGGGAACGTGCTGCTTCCCCGCTTGTCCTCCCTGTGCCCCTCCACGTACCCGCTCCTCCAAGGCTGCGG
>NW_010540720.1:0-5024 GCF_000687285.1 Phaethon lepturus
AGCGGGAGCGGGCAGAGGTGGCCGGGGGCGGGGAAGAGGACATGACGGGGGCAATTAAAACCTGGATTCATTTATTGTCCCTTGAAACTGTTTTTAAGGTCCTTTATCATCAGGATTTTTTAGACACCCTCCACTTTTTGCAAGTCTGTTGCTTTCATAGCCAGACTTCAAGCACCTTCTAGTCTTTTGTTTTTTTTGTCATACCCTTAGATTTTGTCTCTAGGTGCGCGTTGGGATCCATCTGAAGATACTCCTGATGCACTAACTGCTGTTCTTCAGCCTGTCTTTGGACCAGACACCTCCCCTCTGCAGCAGTCCAAGCCATGAACAATCTCCTTCAGGGCTCGTGGAAGACTATCAGCATTAAAAAAATATATTTATTTAAGTAATGTGAAACCAAACACAAAACCTGTGGAATGGCCCCTTCACCACACCCACCCTACAGAAAGTAGAAATAACGTATCACAAAAATAATATTGCCATGGATCAAGACGAAAGGCAAGGGCAATGTCAAAACAATCAAAATGCAAACCTCTCGTTTGATACAAAGAGAGGCAACGAATGGTACCTGTGAGCGTAAAGCATGACTTTCACAAAAGTTATACCAACAGAAAAGCAGGGAGTATAAATAAATGGAATATTTAACTGATGCCTAAATATGACTACACAGACAGCCAGCAAAAAAGAGCCACCCTCCACTAGTACGTACTGTGTGAGCCCAAAATGCTGTTTGGTACCCACCGTTCCCAGCCTGCTTTCCAAGTTAACAGCATGGTGTTGGTAGGGCTTGCTACACCGCGGTTCGCAGAGAGCATCCCACAAACCAGTCAGGCTTTCAATCCGTCATGAAGGGCCAGATGGCGAGTGGACTTCATCTAGTAAAACAACATGATGGAAAGAGAAAAAGAAGATTGTGAAGAGAGAATGCGATGGCCCCCAGTACACTGGCAGGTCCATCAATAGATTAGTCTAAATTCACTGCTACCTTTGTGCTCCCCTAATCATGCGCAGCAGCTGGACAGCAAGGCTAGCTCTTCTTTTAACAACCAAGAACAGAAATAATAATTAAAAAAAAAAATAAAGGAAATTAAATGAGATAAAGTGGGTTTTTTTGAGATGTTAGCTTTTGCATATTTCTGAGAATGCAACAAAAAGCAATTCAAATTCAATTAAAACTACCAGAATTTTTTCAGGGTTCTGTTCAGATTATCTTTTCCCATTTTAACCCTTGATCTAGTGTAGTTTTACCTAGCTATCAGATCTAACAATTTGACTTTTTATGACCATGCCAAGAAATGGAAAATTCTGAATGTAGAACAGCTTTAATAATTTGAAGAGTTACTTCTCCAGTGAAAAAACCTCGATGAGCAATTTGGGCAGTCTGTGCTAACTTGAACTTTAGTTGCAATTGATTTATTTAAGAAGGATTACAAAGTACCATGCAAAATTGCCACTGGTATAAATGCAAAACTGCAAATTCCTTGTGATCACAAGCACAGTAAGAGATAAGTGCATGGCAGATAAAGTACCCATGTTTATTGGTCTGCGTCTCTGCTAAAGCAGTTATGGAACATAACATGTTCTGAAATAAAGCAATTGCATGTGGATCGCACAGCATTTGAAGAATCCCAAGTTAAACATTGTTGAGTGTATACAATAAGGGTGTATTAAAGGAAATGAGAAGGGAGCAAGGCACAAACCTTCAAGCCTCTGGGGCCCAACAATGGGTTTGCTTGTCTGGCAGCACGCTGAGGACAATACCTGCAGGAGATGTTCAGCCTGAGACTCTCCAGAAGACGGAGGAGTGCTCCGCTGTGGCACCATGTCATGGGGACCCGTTCGCCTCCATACACAAACGTCTCACCTGCAGCCCTTCTGTGCTGCAGAAGTTAACCTGGAAGTCTGCAACAACCAGCTCCGTCAGAACGACAGTGCTGAGGCTCTCTCTTTTGTTACCTTCATAACTTCTTACCAAGTTTCCTCGGTTACTCCTTGCTCAGTTTACAATGCAAGGACCTTTCTTCCCCTCTCTGCCAAGCCATCAGACTCAGCCCTGGCTCTGACGGTCAACCTGGACTCTTTCCAAACAGGAGTAGTCAAAGGCAGTCGCAATCCCTTTGCAATGATGCACATGCCATAAAGGAGTTTGCTCACCCTTTCGAAGCAGAGCAGCCAGCAGGAAAAAAAGCAGGAATACATGCTAGTTAAAGGCATTGTTTTTTTCTGACATAAGCAGATATGACTTGGATATTTTGAGCAAAAATGTTTCATTCTTATGGGGCATTGTTCTAACCATCGCGGTAATTACTCCGCTCCAGTATTCTGGAGCAGGAATTTCTAAAGAAGCTAATGGGTGGTGGGAGCTCTTGGGTAGGATTTTGTGGCTCATGTTAGGCAAACTGCTGGTTTAGAGGATCATAACATACCCCTCTGGCCTTAGAGTTCATGGATTCACTAAACTAAAAGCATCTCCGTGCAGACAGTATTCCTTCTCAAATGGGCTGGATGCTCTCTATCTCCACAGAGAAGAGAAGCACAGACACTGCTAGAACTGGCAACTGTAAGCAGAAAGTCCCCAGGATATTACTGCCAGCTTAAAACATAAGTGTATAACAGAACAAAAGAAAAAAAATCAAAGAGATGGGGAGCACTAGCAGTGAGGAAGATGAGCTAAAAAAAAAAAAAGAGCTGGTGACCTCCAACTCGGGCTGCTTTACCTCCCAGGTGAGCTGGAAGGTGAAGTGGCCTCAAACTCGAGGCAAGTCCTGAAAATACTTCCCCGCTCAAACCCTAGTTCCTAGCATCCCTCAAGCACTGCGTAAATATTGGCTAACCTCTGAAAACGGTTTGGAAGAACCATGATGTGGATTTTGCAGAGAGCACGCCCACATCTTGCAAATAGCAGGGAAGTTTGCTCGCTCGGCTTGCATGGCAGGAATGTACAAAACCGAGGAGACAGAAAACAGGAAAGGCGGCCGCTGGCCTCTCCCGGCGCTGGGGGAGGACAGCAGCAGGTTCACGAGGACTCCTGACAAAGAGCCCCTGTCTGCAGGGACCCGGCCATTGCCATTTGGCTCCCGTCTTGAATAGAGGGCACTTTTTCAGCAGGTTTCTCAGGGAACTCAAGGCATTTTCCCCGCATAGCACATTTATTTCTAAAACCACCCCATCCTACATCCCAAGAGGCACTTCTGATGGCTGCTGAAAGAAGTCCCATCTGAACACTGTGCTACGTTCAACAAGTTCCCCTATCATCCCAGCTTGTCCCAGGACCCACCCCTGCTCTCCCTGGCCAAACCCGTGCTAACCGATGCCCACCTCCTACTTTTTAAGATGATGTGCTTTTAGTGATGAGGCACCAGGAGAGCCTTCTTATGACCTGCTCACTGGACGACATCCTTTGGGCCAGGAGAGCTCTGCATGGCCACCCTCGAAGGCTGTTTTGGGTAGGAAAGGATAGTGTGGTAGTATTTACCTGAAATTACCACATTGGTAGGTTGTGGTCCAGCTCACATGGGAAACCAAGAATATCTGTTGAGAACACCACATCTAAACTGGTATCGTTAAAAAAAATCCTTCATATATCCTAAAATACCTGTGCTACCACTATTTGTGAAATGAGAGTGGTCTGTCTGTACCATCAGTCGCAAAGTATTCTGCCAGGCGTGGCTCTACCCCTGCCCAGGGAGCAAGCAGGGATCTGCATTCTGAAGACATTCGCTGTGTCTTCTTTTGACTGCAAAGCTACAGACCTTTGAGCTGAGCAGCCCACCTGCCCCCACAGACATCAGAAAATGATTTCAGGAGATCAAACCTGCTGTGGTCTCTCGCTGCCCATCAGCCCAAGCACGGAAAGACCTTTCCTGTGCTGTAAGCCAGGCTTTAACCTCCCCTCTGCACCAGCCATGGCCAACCCCAGGTTCATAGCTCCAAAACCACGGGCACTGCTGGTCTCTCCTGGCGTGGCTGGTCCTTGGGAGCACCGTTGAAGGTGCAGTACCTGCCAGCTCGTGGAAGCCACCGTGGCTGCCCCAGGCTCCTCAGCAGCATGGCAAGGGCAGGAGCGAGTGCCCTCGGCGGTGCTGGAAGGCTGCTCCATCACTGACATGAGTTCACTGTGGAAACAGCATGTAGGAAGATGACTTATTTTTGTCCAGTGGGGGAAAAGGAAGGGCTTTCCATGGGTGCAAAGGCTATTGCCCCTCTTCTTGAAGCTGACACCTGCCTGTGGTCACCAGTGCCATACGGGGCCTAAAGGTGCAGCCTCTCCAGCCCCTGCAGCCCTGCAAGCTGGCACCTGGGCAGTCTCTGCACAGCCAGCACCACCCTGGGATTTAAAATTAATTTTATTCCCTCTAGGAATAAAACCATCCAAGTTGTCTTTGCTCAAGGGTTCGAGCTTCCCAGAGGCAAGAGCCGTAGGTACATGGAGAGCCAGCGTATCCTCAAATGCGCAAAGAGGGATAAAGGTCCATCTTTTCCCTTGTTGTCTGCAGATAAAAAACTCACTGTGCTAACAAGCCTGCAAGGCACACATCAACGTTACGATGATGTTCTGGGCCCAATTTTAGCACCGTGTCAATTATGCTCCCCCTCCCTTTCCTTTCATGCTCCCCCATCCCAAAACAACAAAAGGCAACGATTGCAGTGACCTGCAGAAAATGTAAAGCACAAGCCAGCTGATCCCTGGCAACACAATAGCGAGATTAGTTCATCTGCTGTGAACAAACACGTATTATGTGGGTTTTAAAGTTAGGAGAGGAAAATGCTGCGGTTTTCATGTATTTCTATTCAGTAAGGCTGCAACTTATTACTTCCATGCAGCTGAGAAGCCCTATTTTTAAAAATAGCCTTCAGCTTGTTTTGAAATCTGCAAGCATCTCGCTTTGTTTTGCAGCAACGTAATAAAAAACCCCGAGCCAGAAACGATCCTGTTTTCCTCCACACGCCCCAAACCCCTGCGCCCCACGGGTGCCGAAAAAAACCTCCCGGCGACACCTCTCGGGAAAAAGCTTAATAATGAA
>NW_010540721.1:0-9307 GCF_000687285.1 Phaethon lepturus
CAAAAATACAGGCTACAATGGGAAGCCTTCGCATGGAAGAGTTTGCCCGGAGAGGCCAAAGCCTGTCAAAACATTTGGAGCAGCAACTATGTGTGGGATCCTGTTCTCTTCACTTAAGGTTCCTAATATTTAGGATGGAAAAAAAATGAAGTCTCGATGCTTTTCGCAGGACATCATTCTGCTTTCAGCTCAAGTGGTGCATCTATTTTATGCTTGGAATCCTTAAATTGTAAAGCACTCTAACATCTTTTATCTCTGCTAGTTCCCTTATGCACTTCACCGATAGCAAAATCATTAGGGACATTTATGAAGTTAATACAATGCACAATAAGCTTAGCTACTTAGTAATTTTTCTCTTTCTTGTGTCATTTATCCACCTATGCATGTGGTCTTTAGAGATGGGTAGGCTTCCTGGGCAGGGAAGACCAGGAAATACACCTTCCAGTAATGGCATGAGGTACTATTTAATTTGGTTTTTAATGTGATTTATGATGCAGCATGGCCAAGAACTTATCTTTCTGGTTGCCGGAAACAGCCACCCTTTCACACCTGTTAGGATCCTTTCTAAATTCATTTAAGCAGCCACACTGTTAAGAACACCTCCTATTGAAGGCTGCCTTGTTGTTCCACGGTGGGTATGGGGTTTATTCTTCCAACACGCTGTTTTGCCATCCACTCATCTCTTTCTGAGCCTGGCTGGCCTGAGAATCCAACCTGTCTCTTGCATGTTATATTCCGAAGCTCCAACTATAGCCCAAGGGATCAATGTTGAACAACATGATTTTTTAATGAGCACACTCAGTGTGAGTTGCTCTTGTTTAACATAAAAGAAAAGCATAATCCCCGCTCCAAGCCATTTGCAGTCTAAGGGCTGGATTGTGGCTCTAAGCCACATCCGTCAGTGGGGGGAAGCTGCAAAGGGAGCTTCTCCTGAAGGCATTTTTACCAAGGCTGTGGGAACTCAAAAATCAGCAACTGCTTGCTACTCTCGTGTATAAACATGTGGAACGTGAGTGACACGTATTGGTGGCCCAGCTCTCACGCGAGGGGGGAGACATGAAGCTTCCCTTCATGTCTGAATGCCAGCAGTGATGCAGAGAGGAGAAGGGTCCTTGCTCCCACTCTTTTTTGCCTGTGCAGGATTACAGCAGAAGGACATACAAGGTTGTTATAGGAGGTTGCAGCAGAGCAGACGCTATCATCCTCCACAGCTTTTTGCCACAGACATTGATAAGGTGACCAAAGCAATTGTCTGCCTGGGCAAACAGGTTGCAGTTGTTTAAATAGGAGGGGCAGGCAGACATTTGTGCTCAGCCAAATAACTGAAAGAAGGCCAAGAAAAGTTATGGTCAAGAAAGGTACTTTGCAGTCATGGCTGCTTACGCAACTTGATCAGAGGTGGCACCATGAACCATGCATCCGATCAGCGTATGACTCGGAGATTGCCTCCTGCTCATCGCCTGCTTTTGAAGCTAGTAACTCACAAAGGACCTTGATCTGAAACTTTTACAGAAGTGGGCTTCCTGAGTCAGTACTGTTCCAGTCCTTCAGAGGAAAAAACTTGCTCAACCGAGGAAGGAAAACGTATTACTGCACAGGAAGAGCATCTGCTCCTAAACAACCAGCTGTTTCTCAATAAACCTTTTCTGCAGGATATAGCATTTAAAACAGAAAAAAAAAATCTTTTCTAGTCCTCAGGCTGGCAGACAAAACCTTCCAGGTAAGAACTGATACTATAGATTCAGAGATTTTATTTTCTTCTTGACATCAGAGAGGTGTTTTGCTAAGAAAGAGACAATCAGAAGTAGAGTGGTAAGGAAGTAGTTGGGGAAGACGTTGCAAAATGGCAGAAGTAAATTCTGATTAGAGACTTGGGAATCTGCCAGGTAGCAAAGGAATCTCTATCTAGGGAATGAGAATAGGAAGGAAGAAATAGAGAATGGGAAGGAGTCAGGAAGACCCAGGACACTCCCTGCACTTCCGCATCCATGTACAGAGAAGACAAAATGGTGGAAAGACATGAAGACAATGACAGATTAAATGAAGCTGGCTGGAAATGAACATTTTTAGACTGAAAGAAGAAACCAGTGGAAAACAAGTATCAACTAATATCAAGTTAGCAAACCTGACATTTTGCAACTATGTATGACTTCAAAGACACTTATTCTAGCGATAGAAATGTGCGTTTGTCCTTAAAAAATGCAACACACTATACATCAGAATGCCAGGCACAAAAACTGGACTGCAACTCTGAAGTCTATAAAAGACTTTTTTTTCGTAAGTCTGGTACAGTCAAAGAGGTACAATATCCCAGCATGGGCAAAATTCCCAATACAATTTCCTTTGTATGTGGAAGATATACAATTATTAAGAAATTTTTAACTTAAAATAATGGTGCATACAATTAGAATTATAGCAATATTACTATCTTAAAAAAAAAAAGTAATTTAATTAAGTCAAGCCAATGTAAAACCTATGTTTAGATCAGGTTCGATCAGAACTTACAGGCAGCTCAGGCAGTCCTAATCTTCCAGTGTATTCATGCTTTGGGAAGAGAAGCGGAGTACCCGCAATGACACCTAAAATGAGACTGCAAATTGCAGCACTGAAATCCATCCACAGCCCAGCAGTCTCCAGCCTGGCATGTGCCTGCAAAAAGCTTGGAAAATCTAGTAGGTGCCTAAATAAGAGCGTCAGCATCTACATGGATAGAAGATGGGTGAGCTGGATACCTTGCCCCTACTCCAAGGCAGAGCCTTCTCTTTATGACCTCCGGTGAGACGTGGCCGGGAGGCATGTTCAGCACGTGCCTAGTGCACATAGGCAGCAGGGAGTCCAGGCTCATTTCACAACACCTTTGAGAAAGGCAAGGCTCTCTCTTCTGGAACAGTGGTTAAAGCCTGTATACAAGGTAGGAGTGAGTTGCTTCAGTCACCTCATCAAGCCCAAAAATATACAAACCCACACAATCTGCCCCCATGAGTTCCACACCACATAGACTGCAGGTGAGGATGAATGGGGCACTGTCCCACTCTCCTGCTGACCTGTGGGGACGGTGCCGCCAGGGAAGCGCAAGTCACAGGTACGTAAGCAGAATAGGGCAAGGGGTGCCTGATCTAGCCTTGGGCTAGGGCAAACTTGCCTTTCCAGGTGGATTTTTTTCAGCATCAAATGTGACCTCCCTGAAGCCTGTATGGACAGCAGAAGAATGTAACCTTATGACGAGAAGCATATGCACCATGGATAACCTTATCAGACCTGAACACAGGCACACACAGGTTGAAAAGCGTTTGGCATGACAACACAGATTCTTCTCGCAGGCTTGCCAAGCATATCTGTGCCAATTCAATCAAACACAGTAATGTATTAAGTAATGTGTTTCCTAAAAAGGGCCAAACTGTGTTACGCCTCATAGGACCAACTGCGCGAGTGGTCCTTTTGTGCACAAGGCTCAATGAGTTAATACAATTTGAAGCCAACATCCCTTTCATTTGGCTGTAGTTTCTTTCGAAGGGAAAGCTGGTTATGGTTTTGCAAGAGTAAATGGGAACTGTGCAGACTTTTAGGCTTGATTATTTTTAATTACCAGCACCGACACACAGGCACATGAAATATCTGATGAGGGATGGGAACTATACTTCCAAAACACTGGCTCCAGCTCCCTGTTACCGCAGGCAGTCACATCTCACACAATTACTAAAGCATTTTTGTCCAAACGTAATTATGCCTACCTTAAGAATTATGGTGGCATTAATACACACACACACACACAAAAAAAAAAGTAAATTTTTGACCTGCTTAAATCTACTTCAGAAATGAAGCTCAGTCTAATCTTCTCCCTGTTGGAGTACTGAGGTTCTCTTTACAGTTCTGGCAGGGGAGGCATTCACGACGCTGCACACTGGGTCATATACAGATGGCATGTAGGGGACATTCTGCTGTTTAGTTTCATGCACTGTCCTGCCAGTACAGATAAATGTTCTCAACACCTCATAGCTGCCACTGGATGGTTTTGCAGAGACAGTGCAAGCGTTGTTTGTCCATACTATCCCACCTGGAATTCTGCTATGGGACTTTGCTCTTGTTTAAACAGTGGCTGGAAGTTTTCTTCTTCTTTCTGGCCTGCCTTTAATCACCAGAGAATTGACCTCAGAGAAGTCTCCGGCTGCCTGTCTTCCTGCCATTCTCAGCCCTCCTCTGCCCTGTGAACTGGGGCAGTTCCATGTTGGTTCTGTTGCAGTGATCTCGGGGCATAGTAACCGTGTAAATAAATTGGTCATTTCAGAAGTCAGATGTAAAATGAGAAGCATTATGTTCAAATAAAAAACATAGGTCAGATGAAGTCTGCAGAGATATGCCATTTTACACTGTCAGGGAAACTGGTCCCATCATTCATTATTTTATTTTTGAGGCTGTGAAGGCTTGCTATATTGCCTTTCATCTTCCCATCTAACAGTTTTGCTCCTTGCAGGAATGTGGTCATAGGAGAACAAGGAATGTAGGGGAACGGGTAGAAGTGACACATGGGAACACTTCACAAAGGCTTGTATGTATAGCAGGTGAGACCAGTGTCGTGATGCCCACACCGATCAGGGATGTGCAAGAAGCTAGAGCCCTCTAATGCTTATGAACAATCAAGCCCTCAGGACAGGCAAAAAGTTGCCCAGTACTATCTTTGGGGTCTTCTCCAAGAGAGACTGGAGCCTCAGGAATGGTGTTGTCCATCCTTGTTGAGGTTTCTAGACATGTCAGCAATACTTCATGGTCAATGATATCAGTCAGCAGCTACAAAGAATCAGTGAAGACTCTTGATACTCATCTGAAGGTAAGGAAACTAAAAACAATCCCTACGTGTGCAGTCTCTGAAACTCACTTAAGTATGACCTAGACAGCTTTGGGTCAAGACATCGTTGTCATCACTTGCACGGTGTTACACCTAATTTTACGCTTTGATGAAGTTACCTGATTAACAGCAATGTTGTTATTATTCTTGCCTGCTCATTGCATAATAAAACATACAAACAAAAGAAAAGAACAAGCAAATAGAAGACACACAAGAGAATATTCACAGTTAATGGAAATCTTTACCATGCCAATTATACTGCCTTCAACATAAGTGTGACAGTTCAGTGTAGGATCTGGTTCATAGCACTGTGAGATTCTGACACACATTTAACAGCCGTAATTCTAACCTCTCCTCCCCTCAAGCCCACCCCAATACATTTAATTTCCAGTGTGCTCTAGTTTAGTAATACAGAAGCTGTTTGTGCAACTGGGAGCTCAAAATCAGCATTTTCTACCATGAGTAAATTTCCCTAAACTAGATGATACTTGATAAACAGGTAGTTACCAGACATGTGGCCATTAGCATTCAAACACACCTTTTTGTGTTTGACTTTGCATGTCAGATCATCCACACAGCAAATGCTGTGACCCAGTTTCCTAGTGCTATTAGTTTGCTTTCAACTGGAAACACTACGAACTCCATTTCATGCTTTCAGTCATTAAGTGGGACCTGCAAGCCATAGGGGCTGTGACTGAGCTAAAGTCCCTGAGTGTAAAAGCTTTTTGTTTTAAAAAAAACTAAACCAAACCTTTTCACTACCTCAGAACAATAATTTGCAGAGTTCCTGGTAACTTTTAGGAATTTCTTCCTATTTTGCCAAAACAGAGCAATGACCCCTCCCTACTCCAATTTCAGATTTTTCATGGAGCTGCAATGATTACTTTCAACTGCAAATTCTGAGAACATGCCCATTGATTTTATATGGCAGGTGAACCTCTCAGGTCTGGTAGAACCATCTTTAGAGCCACACCAGGTGTTAGTGTGGGCAGGATCCCACAGTAAGTGAACAGAAATGTCAGAAAGGTACCTGAGGTGAAATCTTCAGGTGATGGAAATCAATCTAGCCCAAACATGTTCAGTGGTTGCTTGTTGCCTTTGAGGTGTTGGTCTCTGAATCTGCTGAGGCACTGATGAACTCCAGATTTCCACTCTTCAAAATCCAGCTGCCCTGACTGCAAGAGGATTTTCTGTCTCTAAAGAAAACCATGAGAGAATCATGTAGTTGCACAACGTAAGACTAGATAAACTTAGAGTCAAAGTGTGATACGAGGAGGGGACAAATCCACAAGACTGAGGTGGTTCTTTCAGCCAAATGTTTACCTGCAGTAAACACTAAATAAAACCTATGGGCTGCTCTTCTCAGAAATCTCTCATCTGAAGTTGTGGAATGGTTAAAAAACAACTATGTGGTGTTCCAGGGGAATGTATAAAGTCCACATGAACAAATAAATTCAAGACAGCCATGAATGACTTGAATCAGCTATAATCCAGGGCTTCCACATCCTGGCTATCTATTCCATTTATGGAGACAAGTAATTATGGTTTGTCCAGCGTATATGTGACTTAGATTTAGAACACTTCTCCCTTCTTTAAATGGAAAACTAACACTTCTTTAAAGATTTGATGTATGGTAGTCCTGTGCAGTAGGGCATGGGAATCACTCCCTTTTTTCTTGCTTTTAAGCAGCACGGTGTTCCAAATTTCAATAGCAAAATTTGAAATTATTTTTATTAAAATGAGATACTTTTTCAGACAGCCAGAAAATAACTTTATGAATGTTACTTTTTTTTATAGGCATGCAGCAACTGCTTTTCACAGGAAATAATTCTTACACATTTGCATTTGAAGAACAATACTGTAAATAATAAGCTTGAATACCTTAGGGAGTGAGGATGTGTAAAATCATAGCTCTCAAAATTAAGTCATTTTTAAAACTAAGCATGGTCACAACCTCTTTCAGTAGGTGTGAGGGTTTTTTTAAAGCAATAACATTTTTTCACCTCTCTAGTTCTGAAGTGTGATTGATTGTATTTAAAAAAAATCAGAAGATTTTTTTTTCTTCACTGTTGTTATGAATAGCAAGTTTCATCCATGAAATGTGCAAAATGACTGAGTCATAAATCTTGCAAAAGCAGTGTTTAGAGTAAACACAATAATTCAGACTTAACTATGTGGTCATAAATAGGATTCTTTAATATATAATAGGGTCCAAAGTTTCATAACTCTCATAATAAATCTTATTTTGCTCTGGAGAAAATGGCAGGGTTCATGCTCAGACGTGTTCATTTAGATTTATAGTTTCTTTTTTAAACTGGTTCATAAGACCCTAGCCTCAATATCATTAGTGAGTTTTGCAGGCAATATAAATCTTGGTCAGAGTTTTTACAGAAGGCTAATAATTTGTCCCAAAAACTCATGGCTATATTGAATCACTTTCTGACGTCATTAAATTAATTTTGTTTTCTCTCAAAGTCCATAAAATCTTTTCTTGCAACATTCTAGGCATTTCAGCCCTGCAAGGAAAATAACCATGTAGAGGGATTTCACATTAAGTGACAGTAGCATTTAATATTGAAAAAAGAAAAAAAACCCAAACCTGAAGCTCCAGTCTCATATTCAGTACGTATCATTAGTGAAAATCAGATGTACTGATCAGTGAAGCAATTTGCAGGCAGGACTTTAGGACTGAGAAAGCCTGGGATTTCCTGCCAGCTACTTCACAGAGCTCCTGTGAGATGCTGGCCTCATCATTCAAATCTTGCAATGCTGCCAAGCCCCAGTATGCAAATTAATTAACCAGCTCTTCCCTTCACCTACCTCTGAGGTTAAAAAAACTGTAGGTACCTCTTGTTTCTTTGCTTTCTAGGCTGGTGGGAATCCTTTTTTTCACGTTCCCACCACCTCCTTCCAGAACCACACGCACATCATTTTATGCCTGAATAAAATTTATATTCTCACACAATGTCTTGGCTCCAGGAGCTGGAGTGTTCACAAGAAATATATCATGAGGTCTACAGTGGAACCAAGAATTGGTAACTTCTGTCTTTCGTGAGTCTTGCTTGCTTTTCCACTGGTTGCACCTGCTTCATATGGATTTACAAAGATTTAGTTCATGTTTGCAGGTCTCTGAACTGATCAGGAGAAAGGTTAGGCATCCTTGCTGTGCACAAAATGCCGTAACACCTAGCTTTGAAGTCTGCCTAACTGTTGGCCAGACAGCTGATGAGACTTATCCAATTTCTAGAGCCCTTCATCTGCTCTATGGAATGAAAAATAGCTGTATTTATGTAAATAGTAGATAAAGTGCCAGGAGGTGACACTTGAAAATATTGACTATGCATCCTGTGCTTTATTGGGCCAACAAAAACGTGTTACTCTGTGCTGCAAATGGTTTCCTCTATGCAGCTCTTCACATCAGCTCACAACAAGAGGGAGGTCTGTTCCTGTGCTCGGCTACACCGGTGCCTCCCAGTGTGACCCCACCTCGACTGCTGGAGCGGTGGTGGTGCAAAAGAAGAGCCATGCTGAGCACTGCGTGTCTGTCCTCTGCACGGGACTGCCTCTGGGCTCCAACGTGTTTCCTTTAACTCTCATACAGACCAAGCTCCAGGCCTTGTGTCTACTGGCTTGCAGTGGAGACATATTTTCTACAACACTGTTTTTCTGGAAATGTATTTTTGTAAGATTTAACTGCATACAAAACAACCGTTAAGAAGGTCTTCTTTGATCTTTGAACAGACTCCCATGCTTATTTTATTTTACTGCACTTTGAAGTGATTGTAAACAATGGTATGGAAATATAGAAAAAAATCCCTCTAGAGAAGGACGTGGAAATTACTGCAGTTGGAGAACCATAGAAAACAGAGCTACAAGGGACTCTGAGAGGTTGTACACTGAAAGCACTTGATTTAGCATGGAATTTGGAAGATTGCTGCAGTATAATAATGTCAAATCAATTTAAAATCATTCTTTGCAGCAGTATTGTGTTAAAAAGGAAGAGGACTTGTCTCTGAATGCCTGACCAAATAAAGTAAGTTGAACGTTTTCTATTCCAAAATAGGTTTCAACACACGGGCTCTGCCTTTCTTCCTTCTTCTTGCATCCCAAGACAGTGTAACTTCTAAGAGTTATTGCACTTGTAGTTAGTGGTTTCTTTTCAGAAATGTCAGAGGGAGCAGAATCAGACATGGCATACCACAAAATTTTGTGCGGTGGTTTTGTAGTGAGAGTGTGGTGGGTTGACCCTGGCTGGACACCAGGTGCCCACCCACGCCGCTCTGTCACTGCCCTCCTTGGCTGGGCAGGGGGGAGAAAAGTATAAGGAGACACTTGTGGGTCAAGGTAAGGACAGGGAGAGATCACTCAGCAGTTACCGTCGCCGGCAAAACAGACTCGACTTGGGGAAAAATTAGTTTATTACCAATCAAATGAGAGCAGGGTAATGAGAAATAAAACCAAATC
>NW_010540722.1:0-15315 GCF_000687285.1 Phaethon lepturus
GGGGCGAGCTTCCCTGCAGGCTTTCACAGCTGCTGGCCCCGTCGTGCAGCGGGTCCGGCACCAGCCCGCCCCAGGGCCGGGCACGGCCTGAGTTTTAATAGGGAACAAACTCCGTTTGAAAGAGAATGGCGTTTTTCTGCAAGACTCCTGTGTGTGCATTTTCCAGCGTTCAGTTAACTAGCGTCTTCGTTCTTTTTCTACTTTTATTTTCAGGTGTGGAAATGTTAACTTTGCCAGAAGAACAAGCTGTAACAGATGTGGACGAGGTGAGTATCTCATGATATGTCTTGTTCTCTCAATCTGTTTCTGCCTTTTTAAAAGATAAGAATATTAAATCTTTTGTAATTAGTCATAAAGCAAGATGTTTGAGAACTGTTTGGTTTTATGATTTTTTTTTCTTTTCCAGAAAAAACGACAGAAGCCAAAATGATGAAAGCTGGAGGGACTGAAATAGGAAAGACACTTGCTGAAAAGAGTCGTGGCCTCTTCAGTGCTAACGACTGGCAGTGTAAAACGTACGC
The DNA here is from genome assembly GCF_000687285.1 of Phaethon lepturus. Taxonomy (NCBI): domain Eukaryota; kingdom Metazoa; phylum Chordata; class Aves; order Phaethontiformes; family Phaethontidae; genus Phaethon; species Phaethon lepturus. The sequence goes on from NW_010540722.1 coordinate 522, forward strand.
CCTTTTAAAAAACGCAGAGTGTTCTCTTAGAGCCACATAACACCTCTACAATACGATACTTAATTTTGTCAGTATAAATTTGTTTGTACTGAAGAGAGAAGAGTGATCAAAACACAGCTATTCCACTAGTAGTGTTTTGCTGTGAGGACAGCATTCATTTTTGTTTGCTGGACAGCAGTTACTTAATTAACGTGACTGGAAAAAGATTTTACAAAATCAAGATTAGACAGGTAAAATTCATGCTTTTCTTTGATAAGCCAAGGCACATCTCAAGCTCGGAGGAACTGTGTAGATGGAAATCACACCTTCACTGCAGTGTCATATTTTATTGTTAACATTCACTAAATGTTTAATGAGTGAAGTGTAGCACATAGTTAAACTCTTAGATGTTTCTCTAAGCCATCAATGGAGAATATTAAGTTCTAAATTAAAAAAGGACTATTTTAATAAAATGCTTTGATTTTTGAAAGGTGCTTTCAGATTTTCTGGAGCACTTTTAAGGATTTCAGGTTTTACTGATTGAGTAAGCTGTCTGACCAGTGGAACCTGGATTTTTGGGTTTTTTTTTTCTGTCAGCGCTTAGCTGTGTTCAGCCTGTTCTGTTTCTGTTTGCGCCGTTCTGCAGCACGGGACGGGCAGATTTCCTGGGCAGTGCCGTGGGTCCCAGAGTCAGAGGGAACCCACTTGACGGCACACCTCAGGATTGTCGTGACTTTCCAAGTTCATAGCTAGGCTGTGTCTCATATTTTCCTCTCTGGGACTGAGCAGCATCCTGAGGATAGCATTACAGATGGATGAAGTATGAGTGGCCTTGTAGGACGCTGCAAGATAGAAATGCAGTAATGGAAGCATATGACTGTAGCTGTGCACTGGTGGATGATGACAACTGCTTTTAAGCGTTATTCCCATGGTAGTTGCTTCGTTAACTCCTCTGAACTGTGAATGCCGCTAGTGGAGAGTAATGAGGAATGCTTTTTGTGTAGCCTTACTTCTGTTAACTTGTCTGCCTACCTGCCTGATAATTTTACTACTCTCCCCTTGATTTGTCCAGTATGGTCATCTTCCTGTCGTCCTCGTGAAATACCCATAGGTTCTCTTGCGGTTCTTTGTGTCTCGGTGACTGTTGACCTTGGAGTTAATTGTGTTGTACTAGTGACTGCAGATCACTGCTAAAACTTGGCAAATACATTCTTATGGGTTTTTTTTTTAAATTGTTGCCTCAACACTTCAGCTTTTTCATTTGAAATAAGATGTTTCTTATTTCTGTTTTGTCCTCTTGCCTCTGAAGATGTGGTAACGTGAACTGGGCCAGAAGATCAGAATGTAATATGTGTAATACTCCAAAGTACGCTAAACTGGAGGAAAGGACAGGTAAGATGTATATGGTTTTAAAATACTCAAATTACTGTAAGAAAACTTCTTTTTATAAATCACAGTTATTTAATTAAAGGGATTGTTTCCGCAGCAGAACTAGCAAAGTTGAATGATCTTCCATATGTAAATAGATCTGTAGGTTCTTGGACTTTTAGTTAAACCATAAGTATCTGATGGTTTCATTTGGAAAGTCAGTGAACATTCAGCTTAAACGGCCTCTGTATTTGATTTTGGTACTAAGATGTTTGGAAGGAGTAATGCAATATTTTATTAAACTCCAAAAGGTCTAGTGTGTATATGCAGTGTCCATCTGCAGAGGACTCGGCAGTCACAAGAACAGTGTTTGAAGGCTGTATGGATTAGACTCTTATCTCTTAATGAGGTTGGAGGTTTGGTCACACTGTGACGCATTTTAAGTTCCTCCTGCATTAACAATGAACCCAGTGGTAACTAGAACAGAGGATATCCTTACAGTGCGGTCGTAACTATTTATACTGTTACCACTGCAAATGGGATCAGGCAGAGAATTTGATGAATAGCGTGTAACACTAATGCATATAAAAAAAGCATGGAGAAGAGCACAGAGCTTATTATTCAAAAATTTTTTTTAATACTCTTACAATATTAAAGAATATTAAAGAGTAATTTTATCTCATATAAGGTTTCATATAATTAAATTATCTTTAATATTTAATTAATTTTTCAAGTTCTGGTGTCCTTCAAGGTAAATTTGCAGTCATCTGCGGGACACCTAGCATGTTGCACATGCTTGCAGTAAATTAAGAAGTTGGCTGAAATTAAAATGAGCCATTGAAGTTTCCCACTCACATAAGTAGAAAGATTCTTAAGGCAAATCGTGGCAGTTGTACTATTCAGTGCAACTATAGGATGCTTTTATTCCTATTGCTCCCTGAGGATATATATACACATATGACTTTATGTCAAGAATAATTGCAATATGGGGGCAGACTGGCATGCCCAGAAGCCACCAGAGGGGCTGCATGCACACGGGACCTGGCTGTGGCAAAGAGGCTGCAGCAACACCAGGAGCTGGGGAAGCTGTTAGCAAGTATTGCCCTCACCTCAAGTGTCATAGCCTGCTTTCCCACGTCAGCTGCTGGCTGCTCTCAGAGGTGGGGGTTTCGTCTTGAAGGACAGTAGCCTTTATTCTAGCCCCTTGGAGACGTTCTTGTGTTTATCCACACCAAGGCAGTTGTTAGGTGCTGCAGCCGCCCCCAGAGCTCTTCTGGGAAGCTGGTTGCCCAGCACAGCTGTAATCCTGAAATTTTTCTTCTAAAAATGTTTTTCCCCATTCTTTTAAACTCTATTGCTTCTGTGGTGTTAGTCTTAATTCATTTTCTGAATTAGGTTTCTGAGGGACCATGTTTAACAAATGTGTGTAGGAACAATTCATGTTCCTCTTGAGATCATAAAATATTCTTATGGCATATATTTATAAATCCGCTGAAGGCTTCCAGAACTTCTATTAAAGTTTAGAATAAACTTTGTGCTTAATGTAGCTGAATTTGGTGCAGCTCCAGATACTGTCTTGTTTTACTCCTTTTTAAAGGATACGGAGGAGGATTTAATGAACGAGAGAATGTTGAATATATAGAACGCGAAGAATCAGATGGGGAGTATGATGAGGTAAGATCAGGTATATATATTACACTGGAGAGATGCGTATTGTGTGATTTGTGTTAAGGATACATAACGTTTGCATTTGGTTTCCTTCCAGGGAAAAGCGCTAGTCAGAAATACATTATGATACATCTCTTTGTCAAATGTTCAAGTGTGAAAGTCTTGAACTGAAAGTGGATGCATCTGTTTTTGGCTTTTTGGGGCTTAAAAACTAAGAATGAGTTCAAATTAAACTGGTACCATCTGAATTCGTTAAACTTCTTACGGAGCTGGCTTCAGGGTCATGCATGTTGTTTTCACCCAGATGTTCAACATTGTTTTATAAAGATATCCCAGAGACACGAATATAAAATACTCTCTTGCTAAATCCAGATTTCCATTCATCTTGTCTGTGGGTACTAATTGTATCGAAGACAAGCATCTCTTTAGAAAGTTTCTTGTTGCTAATTGATGTTTCATATACCTCTCCTTCCCTTTGAGCAATGCCTTATTTGAAATTGATGTGTATTTATTTTCTCATAGAAGTTTTACCAAAAAATACAGTTGGAAATTACTTTTGATTAAATCGTATTCTAATGGAATAAAATGTCTTAGTTTGGACGCAAAAAGAAAAAGTATAGAGGGAAGCCGGTTGGTCCTGCGTCTATCCTGAAGGAAGTTGAAGATAAGGAATCTGAAGGGGAAGATGAGGAGGATGAGGATGAAGATCTCTCCAAATATAAATTGGATGAGGTAGCGTGTTTTGGGTTTTTTTTCTGGCAATTATTTTTTAATTATTACTACAGTGCTGTTTAGTATTAGTAGGTAAGGTTTGGTTTGTATTCTTAGCTGCCTTTACAGCAATGTAGAGGAGTAGCTATCAGAATAATGGTGCCTACAACTTCTGTAAAGTATGTGCACAACCTTTGTTTTGTTCTAAATACCTGCATTTGAAGATGTATAATTTTTTTTTTAAACCATAAAAAAGTATAAGTTTATCTGAGATCAGAATCAAAAATTTTGAGATCTTTATTTTGAACCTTTATGTATGGCTACCTTATAAAGGGAATGCTTTTGAATTTTATTCTTAACCTTTTGAAACCATGTCAGATTTGTTTTTTATAAAATGGAATAAAATATTCAGAGACTTTTTTTAATCTTTCCTGAAATACATGATCATCATATATTGGATTGTCCACATCCTTGCACAGCAGTCCCACAGAGACATGCATATATGCTTATTTTTAACATAGCAGTCTCCAAATTCTGCATATGAAACATGTCTCTGCAGAATTATGCTATGATATAGATGTTGAGTCTAAAAATTCTTCCAGGCGCTCATTTAAAGTAACAGGTAAAAATGTCTGTATATTCAGTAACTTCATTAAATAACAGAAAATGGGACTTCAGATGGGGTTTTTGCAGGCTTTTTAATAGTTTGCTTTGAAACACAAATTTTCAGTCAATCTTTTAAAATTTTTGGATCTTACTAAATGCATTAACAGTATTTTCAAAGGTTGGGGAAAAAGCACAAAATAAACTATAGAACAAATTTTAAAAACTTTAACTGAAGGAAAAAATCAAAATATTTTAAGTACTTTTTATATATCCGCATTTTTTCAGGATGAGGATGAAGATGATGCTGACCTTTCAAAATATAATCTTGATGCCAGTGAAGAAGAGGACACTAATAAGAAAAAGAAATCCAATAGGCGCAGTCGTTCTAAGTCTCGATCTTCCCACTCACGATCTTCATCGCGCTCATCCTCTCATTCAAGCTCAAGGTCTAGGTCCAGGTAAACGGGTACAGGTCAAGGGTAACACCAGGCAAAATGTCAGTATCTAACTTCTTTATTTACCTCTTTTTTTCTTGATTGCCTTACAGTTTTAGTTTAATAATGTTAACAATTTTATGTGCAGAATTTACACGGGTAGATAATGTTCTCCTGACCTTCTGTGGATCCTCTGTAGGGAGGCTTCATATGTTTTGTTGCTTGTTTTAGTAAATTTAAGTTGGTAGTTCAATTGAATCCTTCAAATAAATTCAAAAATATAACTTATTTTCAATTTTATTTTTAGGCTTGTTGGCCATATGTGATTCAATGGGTGAACCTTTTTTAGCAATGTTCAGTTGTTGAACAGAGAAGCAGAAGGCTGGTATTGTTAAAGTGGGAGGAGGTGGCAGAAGAGGGCAGTGGTGACGCAGTCCAGACAGGTTCAGTGAAAGGACAGAATGGAAAATATCCTGGAAATAAAGACAAGAAACTTGAACTTAAGTTTCATGGCAAGCGACAAAGCTTTAAGTACAGTGTCAACGTTGTCAGAATAACGCCAAAGGTTTATATTGATCCTGGGGCCACAAAAAAAGTCCACTGGGTAGATGTAAGATCTCACATTATTATTTAAATTCAGTAATATATGAACAATTCAATAAATGTTTTGTAATTATGTGGGGTAAATCATGTTGTAGCTTTTTAGCTGCCTTACAACTAATACAAGGATGATACTGATAGGAGTACTACCTCAGATTGGTACTAGCTCATAGGGTTATACATAAAGTTCAAGTTTCTTCTACTTTTCCTGGCTTTGTAACTGCACCCCTTTGCTCTCACCGCTGCGGTCACTGCCCAAATTCTTCAGACCCTCATACTAACCAGATGTCAGCCACTGTCTCTGTTTTGTCTTTCTCCCCATTGCTGTCATGCTTTTTTTTCATGCTGCCTCTTCTATGAAAAATCACGTTCTTCACAATACCTATTGTCGGCCTCCCTACTCCTTCAGATGCCTTCTTGAGACGTGTGCTTGCTGTGTGTTTCCCAGGAGGAGCACAAAGTGAATAATAGTGACTAAGCTGACCGGCTGTAAGCAATTTTTGTAAACCAAGTGAGCTGTGGAGCAAGATCTTTGAGGAAGCGGCTGTGTTGTCCTGTGTGAGGATATATGCAGCCAGTATGGGCTGCCTTTGGGTGCAATTCTTAGCATTAGGTGTGGGAAGGTCAAAGAAGGCGGAAGAGCTTCATCTAGCCATAACTTTTTTTGTTAATTCACAAATGTTAAGAGCGAAGTAAAAATAGCTTGTCATAACTGAAATTCGCTAGGGATCCTTCAACTTTCTGTGAAAATTTTTGCTGCTAGCTACAGATAATTAATTGGAAATGTCAGTTGCCATTTGTGGATACTTCTTTGTGCTTTTAAAAAAGGTTTAAATATATTTTCTAGTTAGCATGTGTTCACGCTGCTTTTCTTTTGTGCAATAAAATGGAAAGACACGGTAACAATATAAATTGAGAGATTGACAGCATGTATAATAATATTTTTCCTGAAAAGATTATTAGAATTTGATTGCAATGCCTTCTTCTTACAATGGTTACTGCAAGTCCACTACCTTTTTTACATATCTTTTGTGGTTTGTGCTTTAAAGAAAATCCATCAACATGAAAAACTTGAAAATAATTTCAACTAGTTACAAGTAGTGCTAGACATGTCTGCATTTCAGCCAAAAATTAACTACTATTTAATTTTTAATGCAGAGGAAAATCTTTCTGAAAACTTGAAACTTCTCACACAATGCTTGTGAGAACTGACTTGGGGAAAATTTGAGCTAGCTAGTCCTCATACTCCTACCTACTTTGCTTTTCAAAGAAACTGATGGTTTTCAAGTTAAGGCACAAATGAAAAGTTAAGGCATTGATTTCATGAAATAGCTAATAGATACGCAGTTGTTTCATTTTGTCAAATAACTGCAATCCTGTTTAATTTTTGTGCTTTGTTTTAAGAAACGTAATAAAAAACTGACTATACATTTTTTTAATGTGCCATCTTACTATGTTAAAGTTTCTGTTTTAAAATGTACTATGGTGATGCTGGGGGAGGAGGAGGAATTTGTCACTTCTTTAGTGACTCTAGGCCAAATGCATCGATGCATCGTTCTCTCTACTGCTAACAGTAGCAGTTATTCTGTTAAATACAAGTCAGACGCTGGAAAAAAATCTTCCATGTTGTTTCAGGTCCCATTCAAGAAGTTCTTCCAGTTCCAGATCAAGATCTCGCTCCAGTTCCAGAGAACACTCTAGATCTCGTGGGTCGAAATCAAGGTGAATGAGGTAGCACTCTCTCCTTGCAGAGAGAAAAAAGGGCAGAAGAACCAACCGCTTGTTGATTTCATCATAAAATTATGCCAGTCAAAAAACATTAACTCATTTTTTTATCTTGGAAGTCAGAATTCCTGGGGTCTCTGCACAAGGTTGTTACCACTACAGATGTATTTCTTGAGAATGCAAGGTTTTGGTTGAAGAGTTTAAGTCTGATCTAAGCTAGACAAGTGGACGCCACAGATCTTCACTTTGAAGGAAGAAGAATTTGAATGCATGTTTACTTTCTTCAGTAATTTTTGCTGTTTTTACTGTTTCCGCTTTGGCTACTTGATGTGGAAGAACATTAGAAAATACGCTTTGCTCCTGTTTTTATGTTTATTGATAACTTATTTAACTTATCTAACTTCCACTAGATAGTGCTGCCATTATCTTTAAAAATGTGGGGGGCATGTATAAAAATGTTGATAGTAAATCATGCGAGAAGCTGACAGGAGCTTGAGCTAGCTGGTGTTTTCTGTATAGCAGCTACTGAACTGTGCAGGGAAGAGTAACAGAAGCATGTAAGTTCCTTGAGGTGTCCTTGCACAGGCATCCTGTTGGCAGGACTTTGCTTTTGCGATGGAATGAAGAAGTGTCCCATCTCCATGCATGCAGAGAATCTTAAAACTGTAAATGAGGAAGTTTGTGTTGGGAAGACCAACCACAAATGGTGCCACTGCCCTTCGGTGGCAGAAACATGCTGTGGATTATCCCGTGAGGGTCAGCGCGAGATGGAATCCATGCTTTTAGAAAGAGCACAAGGGTGCCTGTGGCCCGGCTAGATGCCGAAGTGACTCGTCAGCTGAGCTGGGTTATTTGTTTGTGCCACATGGCATCTGCCGAGTGTCCTCGGTGTATTAGCTTGTGTGAAATAGGACTGCCTTGTTATTTACAATGAGAACCCTGAAAATATTTTGCCAACAACATACACTGTGTTGGGGGTTTTTTTAATGTTTTATCCAGCTTACTAAAAAAAAATCCTGTTAGGTGTTTTTATATAATTTTGGAACTACAGTTTAGGACTTTATAGCTCTATTACTTTTTCCACAAGTGTGTGTTTTCCTTGGTTTTTTTAGGTAACCAAAGTGATTTTTGAGTGCTTGTAAGTGAAGCTGGCTCTTTCTTTTTTTTTAAATGCCAAAGTGACTGTATTCTGAGAGGTTTTTAAAAATACTTTGATTGTGGAAGGTCTCACTCTCTACCCAAATTTATTTTGAGATTTATAAATATACCTTCTCAGGGTTTTTAATATTCTAGTAAGATGAACATTACTTTTCAAATTTCCAACATGAAATATCCATTTATATGAAGTCAAACATTAAGTCAGCATCGCATCTGTGGTTTTCAAGCCATTCTGCTTTGTGAATTTAACTGCTGAGGAAGGTCCTTATATAGGCTACTTCCTGTCCCAGTCTCCCATCGCTGCTTTGTCAAAATGCACCATTCTGGTGAATGCTGGAAAGAGGTTTCCAAACCATTGGTGGTTTGTATATCAAGAAACACTATTTAGCAAATTTATTAAGAAAACTACCACGGCAGTAGAAGTCTTTATTGGCAGATAACTAAGGAGTAAGTATTAAAGCATCCACACTTACTGGACAAAACACTGATGTAACTAGAGTAGTGAGTGTTCATGAAAACTGTCTCTTTTTGTTCTTTCTTTGTTCTTTCTTTACTATACCAGAATTAAATCTAATTTATTTCTTAATCGATAAAGATCCAGCTCCAGGTCCTACAGGGGGTCTTCCACCCCAAGAAAAAGATCTTACTCAAGCTCTCGTTCGTCATCTTCCCCTGAGAGAAGCAAGAAGCGAAGTCGTTCTAGATCTTCTTCATCTGGTGATCGCAAAAAAAGACGATCGAGATCACGGTCACCCGAAAGGTTTGGGTTTATGTAGAATAAGAATGGGTGTATTTAAATGTGTGATTTTTTTTTTTTTTTTCTGAAGGACTGAGATCACTGGGAAAGAATTGAATCTGATCAGTTATTCTGATACTAAAAGTAGTTTTCTCACTCCCCCTACTCTTGCTTCCTATTAAAACTTCTGTAGTTGCTTCCCCAACCCTCCAACGAAACTTCCTCCTGCTAGGAGCATGTTCCATAGAAAGACCTAGGTCACCATCCTTTCAGTGTGTGAAAGTGTTAATGTGTACATACTGATTTATTTTCATAAGTAAATACTGCATTTAGAAATTGTATTCTACTTCCAGTTTTAAACTTATATTTTTAGTGTTAAATTCACATTCATGAGCTTAAAGTGGTTTAAAGTTATTTCTATATTCTTATAAGGCCCCTATCAGATATACTTGGCTTCCAGCTATTATAGGATACAAACTACTCAAAGTGGATGCTAAAATTAATTTCAACTTATTTCTTTGCATGCTTTCTCCATTTATATCTTACAGACGCCGCAGATCATCATCTGGATCTTCCCATTCTGGTTCCCGTACAAGTTCTAAAAAGAAATAATGTATTAAAGCTCACATTTAAAAAACAAAAACAAAAACCAATTCCAGTCAGTGCATGAGGCATTTTTAAGAAGTTGGTGTCTTACTTGGTCAGAAGTGCTAAATCTGCTAGTAGAGGTGCATGTCTGTCCTTGCTTTCTGGAAAACTGCAGCTTTGTTCATTCATGAAACAAAAAGTGAGGTAGCATTTTAAGCCATAAACCCCAGAGGAGGAGTGAAGTTTTATTATTTGAGTAAGGAGGGGGTTTATTATTTGTAAAGGCTCAGTTACTCAGTTCCTGGCTCTTTACACGTATGAGCAGGCACACATTGGATATGTTCTAATACAATTCTGCTCTTCATGTGACAATTACAGAGAAGTAACTGAGGAATATAGGAAGAACCCATGAGCTTTCTGCATCCATCCCCTGAGCTTGTTTGATGTAGCTCGTATGGGACCACAGAAGATTAGCATAGCTGTAGTGCTGGTGTTACCCATTGGATGACAGTAGTGAGTACTTAGGCCTAATTATTTTTTATTTTTCTGCATTGAAGTAAAAGTATAGATGGGTGCCCCTTTCTTTCTCTTTAGCTACGCTCAGTGCAAAATAGCTATTAAGTACCCAGTCCATCCTATGATTCTGTAGAGAGTAAATTAGACTTCATTCCTTTGAAGTGAGGGTGTTTGAGACATTGGGCACTATCTTCTCCATCGCTCGAGTCTCAGAGCTGCTGGTGCCCGTCACTAGAGGTTATTTGCTGCAGTCAGCAAAGTGCCCTTTCTGCAGTGGGTGCTGACTATGGTATTTTCACATGCGTGGATCCTGGACTCTGCGATCCTTTCTTACAAAAGGATTGTTTAGGAGCTACTCTTGAGATGGAGGAATGTGGAACTAGCTTCTTGGAATCAAGTGAAGCTTCTGCAGGCCATCTGTAAAATTCATTTTGGGCTGACTAAAATTTTCAAGGTATCTGGACTTTATTTATATTTAAAAATGAGAATAAACTGTCTAGAAAGTTCTGACATCTTAAATGTGTTCTTAATCAATCATTCTTTTTCCCTTAAACATAATTTATGGCTTAAAATGCTTTATTGAATCTGTTTTACTAGCAATATCACATTAAAACTTGGTCTCTCTTGAGCTCCGTTTGGCTAAGAAAGGTTTAAGTATCTTCAGTGCCATCACAAGGTAAGTATGTTAAGGAAAATTCTTCTTTTTAAGCAAGCAAATATATCTGCATCTATTTCAGTAGTAAAACTTCCAAACCCATATTTTACCGCTACTTTTTAAAAATGAACTGCACAAAAACAAACGGAGCAAAATTTAAAGACTACATTGTGCTTTTTTTTTTTAAGATCCTTCTTTTGGACTGGTATATAAGCAAAATGTTTTTGGTGTAGAAATATTTTGATAATCTTTTTTGCAGAAAAAAACATTCTGCATTTTCTTCTTTAATGCTTTCTTTTATATCTAATTTCAATGCTAAATGTGTGTAGATTGCACAAGAGTAGGTTAGTCTTGTAACTGTGCCTCTGACAACTTCAAAGTCCAACTACTAAATTGTAAAAATCAGATCGAATAGATGCTCTGTTGTTAGCCTTTGGTTTTTCCCTTGTGCTTTGTATTAAAATTGTTGCTGTACTTAACAGATGAAAGTTTTTTAAATTTAGCAGATGATAGGCAACAGACAAAGGAAAATTATGGTTTCATTTGGCTTAGATAAAATGTAAGGCAAAATAATTCTGTAGACAAGTGTAAATAAAACCTGTGAGTTAACTGTGCAGTGAGTGCTTTCTCTTGGGAAAAATAAGCAAATCTTTATAAGCTATGCTAACAGATTATTTTGTTGTTGTTCTCTGTTACTGCAGTGCAGGAAGGGTAGTATGTGTACTTACTGGCCATATGTATCATAAATTTTGAGATTGTTTCAGTTAAGTACTGAAAATATTTTTAGAGTTAAATAGCACATTTTAAAGGAGCTTTTACAAAACTTGAAGGTATTTTCTTCTGTATGTGTTCCGTATCTTCTTTTCAGAAAGATTTTAGAGGAAGCAGTATGTATTTAAAATAGAAGGGCACAGCGACTATGGTAGTCTTTGCATGCCTGTTAAAAATGACACAAAATACCTCTTTTTAGTTACTGGTTACTAGATTGGCAAATAGATTGGAACCAAGCTACTAGAACTAAACATGGTCTACCTCTGATAAGACGCAAAGCTAGATTAAGCTCGGGCAGTAAAAAGGTTTGGGGGGGTAGAATTATCTCCCGTGGCACAGCAGTACATTTTTTCTATTTCACTAGAAGAGATTTCCCTTGCCCTCAGTTTAGCCATTGGGGTCAGATAAATTGCTGCCTATCGAAATAAACAGGCGTTTCTGTGCAGCTTTATCAAAGATCAGTGACATTGGTCATGGCAAAGGAGGAAGTGTAGATTAGGATAAGTTTAGGGCCAGTGTGCTTTTCTAAGAAAAATTAAATGCATTCATGAGTAGTAACGTGGGTTTGCATACGCCGCCTTCTATAGTAATTGAGAACCAGAAAGTGATTCTAAATAAAAGCAGACTAGCCTTTAATTTTATATAAATTTGGCAACAGAGTAAAATCCACTGCTAAAAAATGTCTCTTTTCTTCAGATAGTGAATTAATAATAAAAAGCATTAAAATGTACACGTTGGTACCTCTTAAAACAAGACTGCTTTGTTTCCACACCATGTCACTGACTGCTGCACGCTATTGTCTGATACAGGCAGCTTTAAACACCTGGAGATTAAATAGATGCTGTGTTAGGTCTTACTTCTCAGTAACCCCCAAACTTAGATTTAGTTACAATGAACTACCTCAAGTTAGTTGTTATGCCTAGTAATCTGCAGCGTTTTCATCCTTTTCAGTGCATGAGGCATTTGCTCATTTGCCGTGGAGGCGGTAACGTTGCAGCGTGGGCTTGTGTTGAGGATGCGCAGGCCAGTGGTTACATTCAGTGGCGCTGTCGTCGGTGTCCTTGAGGGAATAATTGAGCGTAAATAACATTTCAAGAATAATGAAAAATACTAACATTGTTGAAGACAATTACTTGAAACCTTTCTAATTTCAATGTAGGACTGCTAGACAAATGCTGAAAAATAAATACCAAGTATGGCAGGATAACTTTAAATAAATAGTAATAGTGTATTATACCTGCTGCCTTCCTTTCAGGTGTTGGAAAAGGCTTCTTAAAAGTGAATTCTGAAAATCAAGAGCTGACCCGTGGGGTTTGGCATTCCCAGGATGGTACAGGGTGTGAGCAGAGGGGTTAGGAGCCCAAGTTGCATTCTCCATAACCACCACACTTGAGCTGGTAACTGTGACATTTTGCTGTTATCTGCCATTAGGAAGGACTTGTGCTCGAGTCCTTCTCAGGTCGGGTATCAGCTGAGTTACCAAGATCATAAAGTGAATATTCTTGTGCCGTATGAAAAGATACTTTAAATGGGAAAGTTTGACTCGAACCAATGGAAGTTTCAAGGGGCAGGCTAGTCCCACACATGCACCCCACCTCGGTCCCTTCTGTCATCACTGTTAATGGCAACACCTCAGGACCAGCCTGTCCTTACATCTCGTTCCTATTCGAGGAGTTTCTCTGCTAGGGCTGCTATCTCTGCTTTGACGGAATTTGGGGGAAGAAACCCCAGCTAATGTTTTTAATTAACGCCATAGTTTATTCTTGGAGCATTAATCAAAATGTATCACTGGTTATAGAATTTTCTGTCTAGGATTCCTTTGACATAAAGGATTTTTTTATTCTTTAATCAGAAAGAATGTAAGCTAATAGGGTGTTTGTTTTGGGTTGGGTTGTGTTTTTAAGAAGGAAAGCATAAGATATTTGTGCAAACTCGACCAAAATTTGGACAAGGAAGCAACAGGAGGGAGTAATGCTCCTGTAACAGTTCAGTTACATCAACAGCTTTGAGCAAAGTCCTGCACAATTTACTAACTTTACCTGTCCTACCTGTATCAAAATCTACCGTATTTTTATTGGAAAAAGAGGTTGCTTACACTTGTGTTTGTTTTAACAAAAAAAAAAAGTCTGTAGAGTGCTTCGTACTCAGTTTGGAAAATGGAAGTAATAAATTGAGGGTTTCTCACAGGCTAGTTACGAACCCCATCCAGAAATAACACACAGCTAAGCTCACAGGGAGCACTCCCCTTGTAAAACTGCAGGCACAAGCACCAAGCGCAGTACCAGACAGTGGCAAAAAAACTTTCCAAATGGCGGAAGGATGATGCAGGAGATATGTGCTGAACTCACAGAAGCTCTGAATCAGATTTGGTGTCAGAATTAAAAAAGGAGAGAAGAGGGAGGAGGATATTTTCCCTTCACGCTTTTCCAGACTTCCTCCTCTAAGCTGTGGACGTCCAAGTTTAGTGCGGATATTGGTCCCTTTGCAAATGGCATCCTGCTGTAGATCTGCAAGGTTAAAGTCTGGTTCCCTTCATTTAAGGGCAGATTGTTGTACATGTTCTAGAAAAGTAGAGAACTAACAAAGAAGCCACAGCTCAATCATTTATAAATCCCGACATAACTTCTACTGTGGTTCTTATTTATGAGAAATGGAGCTCTTGCCATTTCATGATCTAGCCTCTGCACACATGGTCGTACAAAGTAGAACCTGAGCAGGGCAGCGTTTTAAACCAGAGTTTGTTAATCACAGAATCATTAAGACCTTTAAGATCATCAGCGCTTTTAACCCGTAAAACTGTTAAAACTTCATAAAGCTGTTACCTCTGCTTTCACAGGAAAAATGAGTTAAGTCCCTAGCGGTAGCTGACTGTATACAGCAAGCCTAGAAATTCCTCATCATTAGCAAGGAAATTATTGTAACACGAGACAAATATCTGTAGTGATAATTGGTGCCGGTTCTCTGAGTAGCCTTAACCTATGCCGGGAGCAAAGCCAGGTCCACCCAGGGCTGAGCCGAAGGTGCCTCAGCGCGATGGGGGTTTGGCTGGTCGGGTACTCGGTCACCTCGTAGCTGGCCAGATTTATTGATCTAGGCCTGGTTAGTCAAGCCCCTTACGGCCCGAGAACAGAGAGACGCCTTGGCCGGGCCTGAGCTGTGCCAAAGAGAGCTAAACCGGAGGAAAGGGAAGGAGAGAAAGGGAGCGGACGCCGCGGTCGTTGCCGCCTCAGCTTGCGAGGAAGGCCCCAGGGCCGCGGCACCGCTCCGGCCCCTCTCGCC
>NW_010540723.1:0-256 GCF_000687285.1 Phaethon lepturus
GGGCACCGCCCGAGTCACCGCGGACTCGGTCTCGTCGGTCGAGGGGAAGAGATGGAGGGATGAATGAATGACGGAGCGAGTGAGTGAATGAATGAATGAACGGAGCGAATGAATGAGTAACACACACCACAAATAAATAAATAAATAATGGAGCGCAAAAAATCAACCGATTGGAAAACCGCTGTGTTAATATGAGAGATTAAAATATTTGCCTGTTTGGCTTCCAGCGTAAATGTTTTCTGTCGGGTGTTATCCA
>NW_010540723.1:382-669 GCF_000687285.1 Phaethon lepturus
GCGAGATTGGGCTAGAGATGCAAACTTCCGTGTGTCTGCGCACCGGCGCACACGCATCCATCCCACGGCAGCACCCACTTGTGTTTCCAAACTGCCCAGCGCCCACTGCAGGGCCCCGTAAAGAGCTTACGCCGGCTCGGAAGGCCCAGGGGGAGCCGCCGGGACCGCCAGAGATGCTCTCGCGGAGCGCCGCGGAAAGGCGCGGAGCCCCAGCCCCGCACCCTGCGTGTTTGTCACACCTTGCAAATGATGTCCTCGCAGCTGTTTCGCCCAGGCAGTGCCCTTTA
>NW_010540723.1:716-1349 GCF_000687285.1 Phaethon lepturus
TCACCCAGGGACCTCCGGGGTGGGATGGGGGTGGGGAGGGGGCACCTCGCTTCCCAAGAGTCAGACTGCGCTCCGGGGAGCGGGAGTCCTCCCACCCCACCCTGGGTTTGGAGCCGGGAAGCCTAAATTGTCCAGCTGAGGAATTCCCTTCGGGAATGAGAAATCCCGTCGCCTTCGGTGGGAGGTTTGCCCCAAGGAAGGACAGACTGGGCAGAGAGGGAGACGGGAGGAGAGAGAGACGACCTCTTCCAGCCCCCGCGGGGGTTTCCTCATGTGCAATAATGCTGACCCTCTCACAAGACAAAGCTGACCTTGACAGGACTGGTTTCTGCGGATCCACACTCCTCCTTTTAAACACTCCCTGGGCAGGGGGTTAGGCTTTTTCTTTTTTCTTTTCCTAATGAGTGTGGACCGAGATTGCACTGACCTCAACAGAGTCCGAGGTTCAAGGATTTCAGGATATTTCCCACTTTGTAAAGTGCCTTAGGGGTTTATTTTTATTTGCGGGGAAGGGGTTGTTATTTGTTTAAGAAATTTTAAGAATCTAGAATAAGGTGATTGTTCCTAGGGAAAGCAGTAGCAAAATATTCTTGTCTTCTGCAGAAGTAGGAGCAAACCTCACGTCGTTCCTGC
>NW_010540723.1:1380-2604 GCF_000687285.1 Phaethon lepturus
GACCAAGCATACATGTTAACTGCCCAACTAAGCATTTTACTGTTTGTAGTTTACCTCCCCGTGCATATACTTCTCCAAAGTGTACATTAAATGACCACATACCTCATGCCCAATAATTACTTTTTACAAGTCAGCTTACCTTAACGATCAATGTGCCATTTATACTTTTACACAATAGACTTTAATTGTTACAAGGGAGTCCTTTGGTCTATGAGAAATAATTTGTTTTGTGCTGTAGCACAAACAGAGGATTAGGAGTTCAGGTAAGGAATAAGCAGCAGCAACAACTTAATTCCTAGGCAACAAAGATCCTGCTTTCACGCCAGATTTCCTTCTAGTAAAAAGCAGGACACAGCACCATCTCCAGCTCACTGGACCAGTCAGACATTAGCCTGTGTTTCTTTCTGGTTTAAATCTGTTCAGGGCTTCTCGCCCTTCATCTCTTCCAGGGCCAAAACTTGCATGTAATGCTATGCAGGGCTAAGTAAAACTAAACACAAGAAATTTGCCAAATTAAACAGAATTCCTTTTTTTTTTTTTTTTAAAATATCATGATTTAACAAGCAGAGGTCAAAGCAAGCTCTGTGGATTTAGTTTTTAGCATTCTGTATTTCCAGTGAAACTGGTACAAAGGCAATTGGATTTAAAAGTATTACTTTAACCTGGACTGATGGCTGATTTTTTTTCCCCCTGCAATCACCAGCATATCCCAAATCCAGGTAGAATTGTAAAAACCAGCCAGGTTTCGAACGGAGACCCTCTTTCCAAAAACTCTGTCCCTTCCCGCAGCTGGAGCCTGGCAGAGCATCATGGTGGCCCAACCCTCGCCCCTCACCTCCGCAGGGTGGCAGGTGGTGGGTGGTGGGGGACACGCACATCTTTTTTCTGAGTTTCTGTGGGTGTTTCAGTGGAGGGGACAACCTGTGCACACGCTGTGGGCACCATGGAGGGAGCTGAGGGCAGCTTGAGCCCAGCTCCTTCACCCCCAGACCCCCCTGCTTTTCCGCTTGCCTTTCTTGGCTATTGGTGTCCTTTGACAACAGTGAGGGTGGGAATGGCTGGCTCAGACCATGATCTCCTCAAAAACTAAATAAACACAAATGAGGGACATACAAGTTGAAGCCTTTTGTGTGCCTGTATGAGTGCAAGCCAGTAGGTCAAACCCACTTGAGAACCAAGATGGATAGGGGAGACAGCCGAGAGATACATAGCAATGTCCTGCTG
>NW_010540723.1:2694-4689 GCF_000687285.1 Phaethon lepturus
GAAAGAGGTGTTTAAGGATGCCGAAGGACAGCTGGGAGGACTTTGGGCTGCAGACAGTTTCTACTCTTCCATTATCAGCAGTGCAGTTTAGCTGGGGGTTTTCCATCTGCCACTTCTAGGAATCTGGGAGAGACCCACCTACTGACGAGTTTCTTCCTCACCGGGACTCAGTCTTACACACAAGCACGAACAGACACACACAACTGTACTCAAAGCATCCCAAGGGGAGAGCTGCACTGAGAGGTCAGCGGTTTAATGCAGGCCCACCGGGAGACAACTGCGTGGGTCTCTGCCGTGTTCAAGCCAAATGAAGGCTGGGAATACCTTAGTGGCAGAAGCAGGCGGCTTTTGGTGGTACTTCTGACCTTTGGTTACCAGCTCTTTAAAAGAGGGACCGTTGTTTCACTCTGTTACAGAGCATGTTACAATCCATGGGTTACTGTAATGTAATAAGTAAATAACACTTCATTAAATAGTAGCAATTCTAAGCGTCGCTAAGAGATGCACAGCAGGATGGAACTGCAAGAGCCACTCAATATTTTTCAGCAGTAGTTTGGATTTTTAAAGCTTGGAAAAGCTGTATGTGCTTCCAGATTCATTGATGCTACGAAAATATGTTTCTTTCAATAAAAATAAAGAAAGGATACAGTATTTTTCACATATTTTCTGAAAAGATTGATTCTTCACACGGTAGTTCTGAACTTTTTGTCGAATAGAACCATAGAATGATAGAACAGTTTGGGTTGGAAGGAACCTTTAAAGGTCACCTAGTCCAATCCCCCTGCAGTGAGCAGGGACATCTTCAACTAGATGAGGTTGCTCAGAGCCCTGTCCAACCTGACCTGGAATGTTTCCAGGGATGGGGCGTCTACCACCTCTCTGGGCAACCTGTGCCAAGGTTTCACCACACTCGTGAAAAATTTCTTCCTTCTCTCTGGTCTAAATCTACCCTCTTTTAGTTTAAAACCATTACCCCTTGTCCCATCGCTACAGGCCCTGCTAAAAAGTCTGTCTCCATCTTTCTTATAGGCTCCCTTTAAGTACTGAAAGGCTACATATTCCTCTGAGAAACCAGAACATTTCAGTCTACTGTACTGGCAGATTTGCCAACACCCTTAAGTTTCTGGTAACATGCAAGCCTGTAATATGTATTAATATGTTTTCTAAGGCATAAACGTGTTCCCATTGTGTATATTGTCTTCATTATAGAAATACTGGAATAGAAGAAAAGCTACAGTATATATCAATCAAAAAAGACATTCATGGAAAGGAGTTGTTCCTTTTCAATTTTGTAATTTCAGAAGAAGGAAGGTCACTGTACTTAACCAGGTGGATTGTTTGTGACAGGGCAGTCTAAGAACAATCAATCAATATATATATTTTGGATCAAATACTTCTTAACAGTCAGGTCCTCTGGGCTGCAGCAAATACAGAGCACGTGTTGATGAGGTCGTGAAGAACAATAGTCCTGTTCCCATGCCAGTAACCTTAGTAAGGAAAAAAAAAAAAAACAAAACAGAAGAGGGAAAACCACAGAGAAAACATCAGCTGTCATTATACTTAAAAAAAAGAAAAAAAGAAATCTTTTCCTCAATTTTTCCCTGGAAGTATCAATAACGCCTTTCAATATTGAGCTGGAAACCACAGCTAAAACCCTACAAAAATAGTCAATACACAGACACACGAAGACACAGAGCTCTTTAATTTACCGAAGGCAGAGGCTGGAGCTCTCCTCATCTGCAAGGACCTGTGCTCTATAGGCTTTGCGGTTTGGCACAGGCAGCACGCCTGAGCCGGTACGAGCGGAGCAGGATACTCAGAAAATTAAAGATCTACGTGGAGGGAAAAAAAAAAAAAAAAGAACGGAGAAGAAAAATATTTTTTCCGAATAACACTGGTTTTAATTACGAAACTCTTGCTGGGCTTACTAGAGACAGGGGCGTCTCAGAATGCTCACGGAGGGAATTACAGCCCGGGCGGCCGGCGGAAGGCACG
>NW_010540724.1:0-8849 GCF_000687285.1 Phaethon lepturus
TCTCCAGCTGCAAATGCTGTGTGCCGGTTTTCCCTTCTCAAATACGTTCCCCTGAGGCGCTGCCACCGTCACCGATGGGCTCGGCCTTGGCCAGCGGCGGGGGGCGCCTCGGGCCCGGCGCCACGCCCACTGGCTCTGCCGGACGTGGGGGAAGCTTCTGGCAGCTTCTCGCAGAAGCCGCCCCTGCAGCCCCCGGTACCAAACCCTGGCCGCATGAACCCAATACAGTGCCTTACATGAAAACAGAATGTACAGGACATGCCGCGAAGAGCACGAGAGCTAGTGTCCAAACAAGAAGAAGTCAGTCCTGCAGTGACATTTCATTTGGGTGTGTGATGTAATAAAAGAAGGTACACTGAGCTATACAATTTCTTTAAGCTGGTTTAGTTTTAAGTTAAATGCCATAACTTATGTCATGTTAATGTGCTTTTATCTGGTTATGTCAAACTGGGAGGCAGTATCCCCTTCCTCACTGGACCAGCAATAGTTAAGGAGCGAATAAAACACTTCCCCAGCCATGCTGGTTCCTGCATGATCATGCAGACACTTAGGTAAGGAATTTTACTCATGTCAATAAGATCTTTGAAGTTATTCAGCTAGAGAACTGTTTGCAGAAATTGGCCTATGGTTTGCCGAATCAGCGTTGCAGTTTGGGACATACTTCTGGTCATAACTCTGCTTTCTTTGGTCCTAGCTTGGGCCTAATTTCTGATACCTCCTTATTCCTAAATGTGTTCAAAGCCCAACTTGATGATTCCAGTTGGTTTATTTAATTTTTCTAAATGTTTATTTCTTTGCACTGAATTATACCGTCAAGCACTGGAACAGGCTGCCTGGGGAAGTGGTTGAGTCACCATACCAAACATGTGGAGCTTAGGGACATGGTTTAGTGGTGGACTTGACAGTGTTAGGTTTACGGTTGGACTCGATATTAAGCGCCTTTTCCAACTTAAATGATTCTATGATTCTATACTTAGAATAAATTGCCATTTTAAAGATGTTACATAGCACTGCATGATCAGCTGGCCAAGTAAAACATTTGGTTTACTCTTCTCTCCATAAGAATGTCTTCAGGAAGCAATGAGATATTGCTTGCCCATCTGCAAAAGGTCTACAGCAGTAGGAGTTTAATATTCAGTGCTAACAGGTAAGGATGACGCTGATGGATTTAGAGATGTTGTGAGTAGCACTGTACTGTGCCAGGGACCATGCACCTTCGGGACAAAGAGGAGCTTTCCAGGTGACCGAAACCTGGTCCCTTGTGCTGAGCTGAGCTGGGAAAGATGGGAAGCAAGAAGAGCTCAGGAAGAGGGGAAAGAAACAGAGGGTGCAAGAGCAAAACATATAGGTCAAATACTGATAAATGCTGTACTGTTAAAAACTAATAGCCACAATGACGTAAAAAATACAGCTAGTGTTAGTGAAGTGACAAACATTTGGAGCATCCTTTTCAAGTGTGACAGGCCTGGGAATAAATGGGATATGTAATGGAATGTGGAGTTTGGGATTATATGGGATATATAATGGCATGGAAGGTATGCTTAGATGGAAACAGGAAAATGCTGGTTATGTTCTTGGCATAATATGCAACGTGGGTTTTCATTTATGGTAGCACTTTGTCAATGGACCTTCTCATTGTAATGATGGGCTATAATTACCATATAATTTTCATTCATTACCACCTATAAGAATTGTAACTATTCCAGTCAAGTATAGGACCATTTACATTTCTTTTATTTTTACTACATGTTGAATGATGTTACCTATATAATAGTGTGAATTTGTTCATGACAGGGTGATAAAGGGTTGCGATGCTTTGGCTGTGGTTTCACATCAGGCTATCTCTGGCTTCCAGCTCTTCCCCTCCAACTACAGGTCTTTTTCCACATACGGTGATGAAAGATGTAGCATATGCTTTGGCCAGCCTGTAGTCTTTCCTGACAGAAGAAGAAAGAAAAAGTCTAACTCTATTTTTGTTCGCATTTTTGCCGACGGTTTTCTCTTTTTATATGCTGTTGACAACCCCCCATCATATGGGGAGCCCTACTCAGCTTCCAAGAGAAATGGGGCATGTGCTAAGAAGAAAGTGCACCTCTTCCCTTGCACGGTCCTAGTGGCCAGTCTGGTGGGCTGACACTATGGATGGAGGCACCTAGTCCCACAGGTGTTGCTTAGGAAAAGCTGTGGCATGTCTGCTTTTATCTTTTTATAGAATTAATTATGTTTATAGCAGCAAAGAATTTGACTGCTGGGTACAAGCATGTGCTTCTGCAGTAACACACCTCTGTTTTTTATCAGTGTAAATGTAGGCTCATTCTTGCTTTTTAAGCAAGTCTCTCCGTAGAGGGGACCTGACTCTTGCTGCGCGCAAGTAGTATCCCCAGGGAAGACAGTACAGCTGTATTTGTCTGTAATTAGCGTGACTGGACGCCTGCTACACAGCCTGTGAGCGTACACCTTGCACCAACACACCCCTGCGTCTGCTTTGCAGAAACACGAAAGCCTCTTTAGAGCATAACTCAGACATATAAACTGCAGTAGCTACAGAAAGTACCCCATTAAGGTCTAGTTGTTTAAATGGTTACATTTAACAAGGTGCAATTAACTTGGTGCTCTGTTTCCTTCTTTTCCTGAACCCTCCCATGGGGGCTCTGAACTGAGCAGTGAGGCATTTTATTATATTTTAATTGTGGATTTTATACCATCCAGTGAAAACGCTGCGCATATCAACAAATTAGAGTTATCCCTTTCGATACGTCTCATTTTTTTTCAGTTGCCTGGGTTTTCCTTCTTTTGGATTTTGGTTGGGTTTTTTTTTTTTTTTGATAGCAAGTGTTTTTAATCAGTTCTGGAAAGGCAGCATTATCTGAAGGCCAGAGCAGAGGGATAGACATCAAAAGGACAAAGACTACGGCGTAAGTCTCTTTATTTGTAACCAGATGCATAAAATAGGAACCTACTGTTCCAACCTTAAATCCACACAGTAGTATTTCCAAGTGCTAAAGTTGAGCCCCGCCTCAGTTACCAGCTGCTGATACTGACTGCGATACATTTTTGCTTTCATAAAGCATTTTAATTAGGAATTCAAGTTATTACCAATTAATACAGGAATTACAGTAGATGCCAGTGAAATCAGTGAATTCCCAAAACGCATGAGTGGAAATAACATTCTCCAAAACCCAGTTCCTTTCTGTTCCTTAACTCATTAGTTCAGCGCTAAAAGCGCAGGTGAATTCAGCCGGCTTCTGGATCACGCGCCATTTCCTTTGCGGCACTGCCATCGGTGAGCTGGCTGGCTGGCAGCTTGGTCCCTGCACACTGTCACCTCTCCGCGTGCTTCTACCTCTTTCCAAAATGCAGTAACTTTGCTTCGCTACCAGCCTACGCAGCTTCACCAGCTTTCTGATTTTTCTTTATTTAAGCCTGACCCTCTTGTCATTGAGGGCCCTTATATTTATATAACAGAGGAAAAGAACAATGAGCTCAGACCTCCTGTGAATTATTTAGTTTACGAGCTTTTAAATTAATGCCACAGCTAGGTTTGTTGCGGGTTTTTTTTAAAGTTTTTCCTTAATCTGATCTAGAAAACTGGCACTGAGGAACACTATGTTTAGAACAGGGCAAAATGAGTAGAGAAGGACTAACAGCCATTTCTCACCTTGCTGAGCTACTCAGGAGTGCGAGGGGCATGTGAATGCATCAGCAAGAGACGTAATTTACAGTTTGGCTTCCCTAATGTGGGGAAAATGCTCTACTTTTAAACTTACGCGTCATCTGTTGAGTGATATTAATTCAAAATACCACGTGAGGTGCCACAGAAGTGCGCTTGCTTGGTAGTAGAGAGAAATTCTTGAAAGTGACCTGAGCCTTGTCTTGAATCGGAAGTAGCTCTGATGTGCTTCCAAGCGGCTTGCTTTATATTAGGAAAACTGGCATTGCCAGGAAGATGTTCTAGCAGTGAGGAAATCATCCAACTGCAGAAACGTTGCCTCTGCTTCCCGCGGGTTAGCTCTTCAGCAAACATGATGGAGGAGGAGGTGCCAGCAGCATCCTGGGACTCTGGCATGTTGCAGGGGCTTGCAGAGATGCTCTTCAAAGGCACCAAAGCTGCTGTGTCCCATTGGTGTTACAAGAGCATCCTCTCTGGGGCCAAAACTCTGATTCACTGATTTTACCCATGTCACATCAATCTGGAGTACTTCAAGTGACTTCAGTGGAATTCCTACTGCTCGTGACGGTGCAGCCAAAAGCAGGCTCTGGCTACGCCTGTCTCATTTCAGAGCTTAGGAGAAGAGGGAAAATATACAAACTTCTTTTCTCACACTTGTGGAAGTAAGTAGAAATATTTCTTACTTGTACAGAGAAAAGCAAAATCGGACCCTGACAAAGTACATGCTGCATTTCCGTGTGTCTGCATAACTGTATTACTCCCCGGCAGGTGACCTTTGGCACCTGGGACCCTTTTGAGTTACAACAGGAAAATGAAGATGGGGGGAAAAAGAGAGAGAGAAATAGTATTGCAATGATCCGCTCGGTTATACTGGTAGACCCCGCTGTGCAGGTTCCTTCTTGTTTTGCTTCAGTTTAAACAGGTGCCTAAATGATTTATTTAAAATGAAACAGGCTTGGTTTAAATCCAAATAAGGGTGTGTTTACCTCATCAAAAGAGAGTGAGTAATGGCAGCTCATTTACTGCTCGTCAATCAGATTTGCAAAGACGATTTAAAAGGGAGCATTTTCCGATGTGTGAAGCATAAACATGGGCCTTTAGTGCAGTTCAGTGGAGAAGAGGTCAGCCACTTGGGATGACCCGGCCCTTTCTCCAGACCTACAGGAGAGGCTTCCTCAGGTGAACGAGACCGAGGAAGAAAAATGCTGAAAAGCACGAGGGCACAGCATGGTCTAGGGAAGCTGTAGGTGGCTCTGAGGGAGATGCCAGGCTTGCGGTGCAAGGGGGAGGAGGAGGAAACAGGGAGACATTGGAGGGAGGAAAAGTCTTCCTCTCTGGCTTGTTCCCTCCTGGCAGAGTAAGGAAGTATCCTGAGCATCTGCTCCCTGCCGTGCCTAGCAGATGGTGTGCCAGACGTGCCATTATTTGGACCCTCCAGCCATTCCTCCTTCACAGCTCCTGGCAGTGGGCCAAGCTCTTATCAAGCTGGATATCCAACCGCTCGGGTCAAGGAGCAATCTCCGCGGTTGTTGTACGCCCCCAAATCCAGCCCGGGCATTCCATCGAATGTCCAAAGTCGTCTCTTTCTCCTGATGCCTAGACATCTTAAGAATTCAGTTTTGTGATAAACATCTCCTAATCCCTCTGCTCATTTCTTGCATGCAGATGCTACCTCCAGCAGCTTTCTGCCAGGAACTCACTAAACTTTTGAAAATAAATATTTTCAATCCACCTAAGCCTTTCAGGTTCTTACTTTGAAGCATATTCTGTTTAAGAACAGTCATTACCATACCTTACCCAAACATCTAGCCAGTCCCAAACTGTTCTTACCCCTAAAGCAAATTTTTTTTTTTTCTGAACTAGAAAACAAGGAATTGGGGACTGCTCGCCAGATTTTCTTATGGCTGTCTCGGTGCCAATTTAAAGATTTTTTTATTCTGATGCTTGGTACAGCCGAGTTGTACACAAATGCAGTGCATAAAAGGAGAACGAAAGAGTGATGTACTGCACCACCTTATTTCGGGACACTTGAAATAATCCAAAGTAAGATATAACAAGAAAGGCATTTTTGAGGATTCTCATGCCTACAGTCATCCCAACTTTAGGCACAGGCTAGGTTGGCTGCCCACATTCATTCAGCAGGGATTATCAGAAAATTCAGCTTGTTTGAAGCTGATTGTGCCTGAAGATACATGAACGTATTGCGGCACTGGATTAGAGTGCTACATCCCTTAGGGTTTGGACTCAGGTTAAATAAAACTAGCATCGCAGGGCTTTGCCTTCGCTGTGATTTTTCCACCAGGGAAAAAAAATTTTTGTGAGTTAACTCCCACTAGAAGAAACACTATCCAACTTTATTTTAGTATTCAAGGTGGTTCCTGTATGATTTTACCACCTTGTGCTCAGTGGTTAGCTTTAAAATCTCAGACGGAAAAAAAGACGGACAGTCTGCCTTCTCCACCTGCTGATAGCACCGTAAACGCACTTGGCTGTGACACTTTGAATCAGTGTGGTAACAGCTAAACCTTCATATTAATGGAGTTTGGGGACAGTGAACGCTGCCCAAAATGGGCAGTGGCCTCTGGCTGAGGCCAGGGGAGGCGATGGGCATGGGACAGGCTGTGCTCCTGCACTCATGAGAAGCTTTTATTATGCTGCATCGTTATACCTGGAATGATGATGGGAATCTTAGCTTTGACAAGACACTCCAGTTTTCTAAAACTGTGCAGAAATGCTTTTGAAATAGCTATTGTGATATTTATAATTGCTGCTGGATATTTCCCTTTGCATCTTGGGCAGTTTATCCAAATAACAAAGTGAGAAACCTAGCAACAGATCTTAGTTTTAAGAATGACCTAGAAAACAAATAATTACCCAGTGAAGTCACTTGCACTATGATGAGTTGATTAGCTCATCTCTATTAATCCCCAAAACCAGTCAGGTCTCACAACTGACTTGTAAGCCCAGCAATATTCAGGATGTGAACTGAAGCTCTGTGTCCTGAGAACAAGTCATTACGTGTCGTTTTCAGTTTTGGAAAGGGAGGAGCACCAAAGGGTAGCTAATTTCTTCGAGTCCAGAGCTGCGGAGAAAAACCCGAGCACAGTGAAGGCTCAGAAAGTATGAGGTAAAAGAAAACAAGCCAGTATTTATGATTAAAGATATCTGAATGATGAATCAGTTGTGAATGGGTGGCATTAGCAATGCTACCTCACAGTGGCAGACAAAAGAAAGACTTACAAGGCCATAGCTGTGAGAAGAAATCCTAATGCTTAAAAACATAGCATAGAGGATGATCTAAGAGAAAATGTTTTTTTTTTTTCCTCACTTGTGTTTAAAAGAGAATCAGGATGCTTAAACCCCCTAAAATGTTCTGCGTCGCACAGTGACGGTCGTGGTGGTACAGCAGCATAAATCCAGTGCAAGAGAGTGAAGACACCTTTACATGAGAATTCAGCTTTATGGAAATAGCGTTAAACTTTTGTTTTCACATTAATTTCATCTGGGAGTGGTGCGTTACAGCTACTGCCATGTTAATGTGGGCATTTCTTGATAAATCCATGGGGGAGGCACTGTTTTGAAGGCCACCAGGGCTTGAGCAGAGCAGGAGACGGCTCTGCTGCCTCAGCTGGGAGCACCTGGCCAGGATTTTAGGGGAGGAGATCCAACCTCCCAGGCCCAGGGCTGCCTCTGTGTCACTCAGCCCCCGATGGTGGGTTTCAAAGTATTCTGAGCTGGTGAAAGATTCCCACCACAGAGCTGTAGTCTGGTTTGAGTTGGAAGAAGAGGATTTTGTTAATTTACACCTCATTTATATTTTTCTGCCTTCCTAGTGCATTGGCTACAGCCTATTAACTCCCAGGGACACCGGAGTTGAGGGATTAAAAGTAAGTCTGAGGAAATATTACTGACTTTAAGTGACCCTCAGTGACACTCTGCCTCTCTCTTTACTCTGTTCTTCATCAGATGTACCTTCTCCCACTGAGGATACCTGTCAGAGGCACCTCTCGGTATCCAAAACCAAATCTGCACAATTCGTGGTGAAGTAACTACCTGGATTTTAATGATCCCTTTGGGGTGTAACTCTAGAATTTGCTAACGTAGCACATTCCTTGAAAAAAACCAAACAGCTGCAGTCTCAGCTTTCGGGTAGAAGTTAGAAACTAGAAGGGAAAGTCGATGTGGCGGTTCTGCCCACCAGCCGTCCCTCTTCTCCATCCGTCCATGGCTGGGCCAGTGTGAGGCAGAGATGCTCTCCTCTGTGCCCTTAGCTGCTGCCAGCCTACCAGTTCTCTCAGGGGTAACGAAAGAGAAGCATATGTCAATAGCTTCACATGAAATGGGTTTGCCTGGAGGTTTATAGTTCTGTGGCCGTGTGGTCCAAATCTGCCGAGGGCAATGGTGTGTTTTGCACCAGCTGAAAACAATGTAAGATCACAGGCAGCCCCAGGTAGTGCCTAAAAGTAATAGATGTGGATTTTAAATGAGCTTTGGCATATGCAGCCAACATGGCTTCAGAGGAACATGAAAACCTGACACCGTACTGACGTCGACATATTGATTACAGAGTGGGTATGTCAGTATTTTCTAGCTTAGGCCAACCAGATATTTATTTGCAAATATATATAACAAAAAAACTTCCCTGAGGAATTCTGAAAATAAAAAGCTGAAGGAATTTTACATACACATTGTAGGCTTAGGACATTGACTTGCTACTTCTTAGGTCCAGATGACTGAGTGTTGCATCAGTGCTTAAGGGACAAATACATCCCTGCACGTGAGGCACAGGCAGCCCCAGGCAGTGTCAGGGCCCTGAAGAAAAATTGGCCAAAGCAGTTTCATGACTAAGAGGCAGTATTCAGCCATTATACAGTTTATTAAAGGGATAAGGGTTTATATGTACCAGGACAGAGCATAATGAACACAGGCAGAAGTTGAAAGTAGTTTGAAAAAACCCTGCAGCTGCAAGCAAATATGTCGTTTTATGCTCTAGACCTTGTGGAGTGCTCAAACATGTAATTGTTTTTATTATGTTTGGCATTTGCTTACCAGTTCATTACCAATTATTTTTGACACTGGAAGAAACACTGAGCAGCATTTGCTGCACTAAAGGAGGGCGAGGCAGCAGCGGAGACAGGCGAGCCATGGCGGGGGGAAGCCGTCGTCTCCCCCACCCCGG
>NW_010540724.1:8880-9507 GCF_000687285.1 Phaethon lepturus
GCGGGGTGAAGCAGTCGTCTCCCGCACCCGGGTGTAAAGCGGGGGCACATTCACACTGCCTTTATGGAGCTGCTTAGGAATTACAGTGGTCCAACTAAGAGAGGCGTTTGGCTCTGTTCAGCCTTCATTATGTTTTAGAAATCAATTCTACCCGTGGTGGAGAAATTAGTATCCCAATTTCTGTGCCTTTGCCACCACACTTGCCCAATGGTGTAACCTGTAGCAATAGCTGACCACATTTTCCTGTCAGACTGGCAACTCCTTTTTCAAGCAGCTTGGTAAACTTGCCCAAGTATTACTGTCTCACAACTATGTATGCCAAGAACTTGCCGAGACATTTCCCTCCTTCTATTGGGCAGTCCGGCAGTACATGTGCATCTTGACATATGGATGTGCTTATCCTCAGGATGACGCTGGGGAACATGGTTTTCGCTCCCCATCGGTGGATGGAGACCTCCCTGAAGCAGGAACTGCGCTGGAGATGTGAAACACTGGAAAGAAATGAGATCCTCACAGCTCTTGCATGCAGACTTGGCGCTGACACCAGTACTTCTCACGTTAGCCTTTCACTCTTCCCATTCTGGTGTGCCCTTCAATACCCTCCATTGTGGCAAATAGGAACCATCC
>NW_010540725.1:0-283 GCF_000687285.1 Phaethon lepturus
CCTGTGCTTGTGCCCACCGACCCAGGTGTCAGCGTGGGTTTGCGGGTTTCTGCTCCACCCGCGGGAACCCCCCCCAACTTTGCCACGCAGGATTCTCTGGACCTGGTGGGCACAAGATACTTCCCGAAGGGCATCGTCTGACTCGCAGCCCACGGGCTTCTGCGGTCACGCCAGTAAATAGTTCGGAACCCTAAAACTAACCGTTTGGTCCTACTTTTTAATCGCCTTTTTTAACAGTCGCGTGAAGATATTTCATGTTATTCTGCGGCTCCCGCCTGGCCGC
>NW_010540725.1:363-2287 GCF_000687285.1 Phaethon lepturus
CTCGGCCCTGTGGCTCCTTCCCTTTCCCTCCAAACTCCAGCAAAAGGCGAGGAGGAGGCGCCAGGGCGTGCGCCGTATAAAAATGGCAGGGGAGAAGGTGGGAAAAGATGCAGGCAAATGATGGGCAGAGGTGAGGAGGAAAAGATGGAGGCCTAAAACCTGTCAACAGCAAGGGAGACAACGGGAGGTCGCGTACAGGAGCTGCTTTAGCCCGCGCTAGCAGATGCTGACGGAGAGAATTAATCGGACTTTCCAGCAGCGCTTTCCCGGAGTGCCGCGTGTGTACCCTGCGCCCCTGCGAGCCTCCCCCAGTCCCGCCGCCTCCTGACGCCACGGGGGTTGGCAGTTGGACGAGATGATCGTTGTATGTCCCTTCCAACTGAAATTATTCCATCCCAACCCACCCCGTTCTAAAAGGATTTTTCATAGCTCTCGTGCACGCAGCGGGTTGTGGCTGGGGACCGCCGCTCTTCGTTTTGGGGATCATTCCCAGAATTTCTTCATCTCCGACTCCGCAGGATGAGTGCACGTTCTGGGAGCTGT
Source organism: Phaethon lepturus (assembly GCF_000687285.1). Taxonomy (NCBI): domain Eukaryota; kingdom Metazoa; phylum Chordata; class Aves; order Phaethontiformes; family Phaethontidae; genus Phaethon; species Phaethon lepturus. Next base: position 907 of record NW_010540725.1, read on the forward strand.
TCGAGCACCTCCTGTTTTGGGAGGCTGGAGATGACGCCAACTGCTGCTCCCCCGGGAGCGTGGGTTTGAGTGGAGCGTCCTGGGGACGCCGCCTCTCTCGCAGCTGTGTGGTCCCCCTCGAGGAGCAGCATCCCCACAGCAGTGGCCTAAAAAAGAAAGGACAGAGGTTTCTCAGCTTCTGGCCCATGAGCACACTTACTCCTGCAGGGGCCAGGACTCATCACCATCACCAAACCCTTCATCATTTAAAAAAATTCCTGGTGCCAACAAAACCCTGCCAGACCGTGGACCGCTTCTCATTCTTCCTCCCCTGCCTTCGCATTCAGCTGTTGCCTCTCGCCATTGTAAAGCTGCGGCGGCACGTCCTCCTTTTGTCTGTGCAGTGCCAGGCTCCGGGGGGGTCCTGCTCTTCGCCGCTGGCTTCCAGGAATGACAGTAGCAGTAAGAACAGCTTAGCAACAGCAAGGAAGGAACGCGTCAAAATAACTCCTGGCTGCTTCGGCCAAAAGGTGACGATCATCCGGGGAGATGCTCAGGAACTGTTGTGATGGGCGTCGTATCAATGCAGAGAGTGCGGCTCTGCACTTGACCTCTCTGTAACCCTAATAGCCTGGGGGGGAAAGGCTCCCACCCAGAGCTGCTTGGGAAATAACAGTTCGTTAAGCCCAAGAATTTTCAGGAGGAATTCCTAGTTCTGATTAGTTTTTCACTGGGAAAGATTTCATGGCTCCCAGATGGAATTTCTGGATATTGTCATAAGTAATTAATAAACTAGGGCAAAATGGATAATGATCTACCTTAAAATTGCTGAAAGCTCAATATTTACAGCCTTTGTAGGGATGTTGGAGGCTTCATCCCAGCAGCTGGTGTGAGCAGGGCAATGCCTGGGAAGACAGCGGCTGTCTTTCTGGTTCTTCTATTCTCTCCATCCCCACTGTGATTTCCTAAAGATCTCACTTCCGTCCAAAAGCAGAACAGGAACGTTTTTGAAATAATGAGTGTTTTTATAGGAAATAGAAAAATGTCCCACTCAGCTGTAGTCACAAGCTCTTTGCAGGTGGGTGCTGGGTGGCTGAGGCCAAGGCTGGATTCTTCTTCAGCACCAAACGTGGCGAGTCAGAGCGGAGCCATGAGATGTGGAGGCAGAAAAGGATGTGAGGAGTTAAGCTTCTTCTTAGTAGCACTATCTAAAGTCAGTATGATATGTAAATTACTATGCCAAAATAAAGGTCTGCAGTCTGCCAGTGATCTCAGGGAAGGATCAGACAGGTTTTTCAGCAGCAGCATTTAATTTGAGAAGTTTCTATTTCCATGCATCCAGCAATGAAACCCTTTCAATGCTGTTCCCATATGTGCAGAACATAGAATCACAGAATCACAG
>NW_010540726.1:0-11257 GCF_000687285.1 Phaethon lepturus
CGAGCGGCTCACGGGACGGTCCCGGCCCCGCACTCCGATTGTCTTTCCGCTACTAATAAACACACGGGTAGGAAGGGTGCGTGCACCCAGCTTGCTACAAGTAACTTAGAAATGATTCATAGGGCCTCACAATCCTTAATTTTTGGCAAACAAACATTAAATCCTCTTTATACAGAAAATAGTGGCAAGCGAAACCCGTCGCTCCCCTGGCCCAAACTCCCAGGCTCTCTAATTTTAAAAGCCTGGGGGGAATGGATTTGCAGTAGCTTACTCCACAGTTAGCTTTTTTTTCCCCCCATATCATAATAAATGTAAAAAGGTCAAGGTTAATGAAGAAAATAGAGAATTCAAAGTTCCGTGGCAGAACAACCCAGTGCTTTTAGCAATTCGCTGAAATGAGGGAGGAAAACCAGTTCCTTTAACATTTTAAAGCTTTCGTAGCCTAATGAACCGTGCTACCTCCTGCAGCTTCTACAGGGCTGAAATTCCTGCAAGAAACTGTCTCATTAGCAGGAAGCGGGAGCCGCCGGCCCGGCTCGCCGCCGGCCCCCCGGGGCGCGCCCCCCCCCCCCGCCGATAAATAAATAAATAAATATCATAGCCTTCGCCTCTCCCGCCCCGGCGAGGTACCGCTACCTGAAGCGACACGTCAAAAATGTTAAGCACATCTAAATGGCTGCACCTCCCTAAATTAACCCTCCTGCAGAAGAGGAAAGTCTATTTTCCTATAAGAAAAAAAAGAAAAGGCAGGGGGAGGGAAGAAGTGGCCCTGCCGTCTCTCCGAGGGGCACCGACCAGGGAACAGGGCTGCTGCTGGGCAGTCACATCTTTAAGGTTTATTCTCACTTGCGGTTCACATTTAAGTCGCTGTCGTTGGGGTTAATGGGAGTTATGCGCTTGTGATTATAATGGCTTTGATAAGCGGAAAAGCTGATGTTATCGCACATAAACCGCATCGTGTAATGTGCGAGCTGTGTTTTGGTTTTGGCTGAAAAATAATAAAAAGAAGGATGGATGCGCACTAGGAGAGAACAGGTTTCGCCCTCTAGATACCAAATATAATATGTATCATCACTACAGGCATTTTTTATCTGGCAGCATAAAAAAAAAGGGGTAGTGGGGGAATAATGAGTACTTTCGTATTTGGCAGACGGAGGGGGAGTTCCCGTGGCTGTAGTGGCCGGAGCAGCACTGTAGCGTCTCCTCCTTCCCCATCTTGGAATTCTGCCTCGCTGCACAGACGTGATTTATTCTGCTCACGGGGACTAGGGTCTACCTGCCCGCGGCTGCCCCGGGGCTGAGGCCACGGAAGGGGCTGCCAGTGAAGGGCCTTTCAGCTGGGCTACTTGTCACCGCCGTCTGCAGCCGGGTTGAAAGTTCACCGCGTGGGAGCACCGAGTCTGGAGCCAGAGCAAAGGCAAAGGTCCCTCCGCACTCCTCCCGCCGCCGGGAGGGCCGGTGGCATAAATTAAAGCAAACCCTCGGGGTGATTCTGGCAGCCAGGAGGTACGGAGCCATCGGCGCGTAGGTGACGCCGTTACGCATCACGCAGCAGCTCCCCCGGCGCGGGAGCCGGGGCAGAGACCTGACGGCCTCGCCGCAGCTCCCCTGGAGACCAGACCGAAGCAGCCAGAGCAGGGTGGCAACGTGGCCCCGCAGCTCGTCCTATGACACAGATTTACACCCTGCCAAGTGTCGGGAAAGCTTAGTGCGCCCTAAATTACGGATAACAGAAAACTGAGTTTATGGGAGGTGGCAAATACGCCGATCTCTACATTTTTTAACAGGGGAATTTTCTCAGATGAAGGAACCTGTGAGCTCTTCATGAACTAGGCATAATGTGGGCAGCAAGCGACAGGAACAAATAGGTATGTGCTCGGGGCTGAAGGTGCCCTGGTAAAAATCTCCCCACCCTTGCCGATAAGAAATTTGCAGAGCAGGAATCGTTGAGAGTCCCTTCCAAATAATCCTGAGACCCTTGTGCCGTTGCCTTGACCTGGCTGTTTCCAGTTATGTTATGGGCTTTCCCGACCGCAGAGTAAATTCCCTCCCTTGCCCTCCTTGCTCAGCAGAGAAAGGTAAAACAGGACCGAAAACCGGAGCCAGCCCAACCTGGGCACGTTTGCAGCATCCCTGCACGTGCACTGGTGGTGCTTAAGGTCGCTGGCATTGCAAGGAAATTCCGCCCTTCGATGCCAACGCTTATTTCCCTACTCCCAAAATTAAGGCTAAATGGAGAATTTTTAATTCCTGTTTTTTAAGATTTTTTTTTTCCCCACTGTTCCTGTGTTTTAAATCGTTTCAAGCTGCGGCACGGCCGGAGGGGCGTGGGTGTGTGGCCCCTCTTCCCGCCGCGCTGCGGGGCACCCAGGCACCTCGCTCAGGGCCGCCCCGGGGATTAAGCGTACAAGGGGACGTGGGAGGGGACGCGATGAGCCAGCCCCCCCGGCAAACCCGGCGAGCAGGGCGACGCCTTGCCAGTGCCAAAGCGTCAGGCTAAAACTCTACCCTTTTCCTAAACTTCCTCACATATGTCAGTCTATGCAAGGATTTTAAAATCATTTAAGATTCTTTTAAAAGAAACAGCTTTTTTCTTTTTCTTTTTTCCTCCAAAGAAACAAAACCTTCCGTGGCAGGCTATGAAATATGGATTATTTACCTCCAGACTGGGCACAAGTCTGAGCCAATCTTAGAATTAAATGCATATTTAGTCTTTAAGGCAATTTCTTTATCCGTGTAAGTACATATTTTGGTATACACATTCTTTATAACACAGTTATGTGGACTAAGCGGAGATTTTCGTGGGCATAGTATTTGCCATTGTTTGTCTAGAACGCTAGCTCTGAAAATGTGCAAAAAAGCAGCTTTTACTGGTGATGGTTTTTAACACTCCTGTATCTTAAAAACAGCATAGTTTCTAAAAAATAATACCTATACTGAAAAGTTTAAAAAAAGCTGTCTAGCTACGAAGGATACATTTCCTGCCAAGTTACAAACCCTTGAGAAACCGCATTTGTTCAAGAAGTTGTGAGACATCCTTTAATTCAGTATTAGTATAATAGCACGATCAGCAACTGTATAATTAGAGCATCATCGCTTCTACGTATGTCACCGATGCAACGGTAATTGCAGACCTGAGTTATTGCACAAGTAGGAACTTACGGCGTTACAGACTTTGGGGTTTCAATGTGGACAACAATCTGGATATACATATTCAATTGTACTGCTTGGAGCTAAGCCGTTTATTTTTCACGTTTGAAAGGTGGGAATAAATATAATAATATTTGCCCGACAGATATGAACAGTATGGGTTAATCCTTTGAAGAAGCATAGAACATACCTTCAAACAGTTGCCTAAAGCAAATACCCCCCACAAATTAAGGGGTGGGTAGATTTTGTAAAACGTTGAGTTCAATTTGCAGCGGTCTGCACCGTCCGCTTTGGAAGAACGGCCCAGTAAGTCCCAATCTGTACAATTACCAGTTTACCGCATGGGACAGATGCACCAAGAACCGAATTTCTTTATTCGACCAACACCGCCTACAGCTCCAGTCCTGCAAAAACCGAGGTCGTTTGACCCTGTGTACGTACGCCTGTTGAATTAACCGGTGCATACAGTTAAGCACGGCTGTATCTCTTTGTAGGGCTGGAGGGCTGAGTGGGCAGAGTCGCACAAGCAGCCTTCGGGAGACTGACCCTACAGACACCGAGGGCACACGGCAGCGTGTGCGCAGTCCCGGCACGCCTGGCACTGAGCTTCGCACGCACGCACGCACACACACACGTCCACTGCTGAACACGCAGGTCTGACTGATATTAAATACTTATTTCATCTAAGGAAACGCCATTGGCACCTAGAAATGTTGGTGGGTTGTTTTTTTTTGCTTTGACTTGACAATAATGATGTCCCCCCAAATTTAAATGAATTTAAATGAAAATTGAGAGGTGGGACTGAATATCCAGTGGCTCTACCTGGTATGAATGCAAACAGTCAATACTTTTTTTTTCATATTTAATAAAGCTGCTGTTCATTCTATTCTGTTGCTGGAAATATCAGGGTCCAGATATCAGGAATCACTGAAATGAAATATATCATTGAAATACATAATTTGATCCAGCCACAGTATAGAAACATCCCTCAATTTTACGTGAGACGAGGCATATGAGTTGAGCTACGTGTATCCTTTTTTCTTTCTTCATAAAACTGTACTGACGAGATACTTTCTGCAGCACCACTGTTTCTAGCGAATGGGTTCTAAAATATAGCACTTTAAAGCTGCAATACAAGAGAGATCAGAATATCAGGACCATCTATAGTATAATTCGCATTTGTTTTATACGATTTTCTTAAAGAATGAATTTTGTCATGTTATTAAAGGTTTTAAATAATGCCACATTTGTGAAAATAGTAACTGCTTAGCGCACGGCTGTATATAATACGGTAGGAATAGTACGATCTGTCCCTGAACACATGCAGAGTGACCCAGGACATTTCATCGCCGAATTTTGGAGTCAACGTATTTCTGTTTATACTCTTTATCGGTAACTACAACAGATTCACTGCATATTCTGGCCACACATTAGCATGGGAGAATATATATCGAGACTAGTGAAACTCAAGAGTCTGCCTTTTCGAAACATGGGGTATCCGTGAACTGAATTTGGAACCGCTGAGTATGTGCAGGGCTCGTCTGGCATTGCTCGCTACAAAAGCCTACCGTTAGGAGAAAAAATGTTGTAGTATAGTAATTGTGTCGCCTGCCTGAGTTCATATACAAAGCAGGGGAATAATAACGTGGATAATGGTTTTATTATTCTTGGCATCGATAGTTGTTTCGTAAGCAAGTCCAGACCTGTCGGGGTCACTAGGACATCTTGCACTCAAGGGCTGTTGGCCATAGTCATGTCCCAGCCATTGACACAGATGGTATTTTTAAATTCAGCTGTCAACCGTGAGCAACGTTTTGGGTTTATGCTGTCTGGGGCTGTTTTAAAAAAAAAAAGTCAGTAGCATTACACGTTATTTTGAAACTTGATCCTTCACCGAGTGAAGTGAGAGTGTTATCTTGATAGACTGCAGTACTACGGAATCACATATGAGGCCTTAACTGCTGTGGTAAGATATTAGTACATCAGCAACGAAGTCCTGTTTGTAAAGGGGATTCTATCGTGGAGGGCAACATGCACTTCGGTACAGTTATTGGAGCAACCTCGTTTTAATACATATGTATTTTATATATATATGTATATATATAAAATTCTGCTTGATACTTCATGTATTTTCAGATATCTACTATTTAAAAGCATCCTTTATCATTGCTAAGTTAGCCAAACCAGTACAAAATTAAGTGCAAGAAAAATACCAATTCACATAGTTTTTGCCGGTAATACAAAAGGGACTATTCAGCTTCTCACATTTAAAGCCATTTAGGAATTTTGATTTAGAATGACTAAGGGTAATGTTCCTACGTTCAAAAGATGTCCCAAAATAATTTGCGTTGTTTTGTAATGGGAAAACTAGTTTTTACAGAGATCGCCTACTGGTTAGTGGTGGTCCATGGAAAACATAAAAAGGAGTTGGTGTTGTCCGTGACTGATTGCCTAAAAACGTTAAGTCTGAAGCAGTTTGATGACCCCCTGCAGATGGGAGAGGAGGTTTTCCCTTTAGCCAATAGCACCTTTGTCCTCAGCTGGAGATTTGTTATGCTCAAAAGGATGCTTTAGCATTTCCCGAAACACATTCCAGATTTATTGGAGAGGAGGAGGAAAGTGGTGTTTTATGAAGGCACACCCATGCTGAGTTTGCAGGAAAAAGGAAAGAAAACAGAGAGCAGTACTGCACAATGCAGTTATAGTACAAGGCTCATTCTTGAAACCTGAATATCATGCTAGAAGAAAATCTAGATATGTGTAATATTTTGAAGAAATATTTTGAAGGCAATATTATTTGATATTTTTTTATCAAAAAAGAAAAAATGTTTCTGTGTAAATGTGGATAGAATGCTATTTAAGAAGGGAACTGAGTATTTGTATTGCAGCCTTAAAGAAGCACATTTTTACTGCAATTTTTTTTTTTTTTTTGTAAACTACGGTCTGCAACTCAGCAGACCATGACTGAATGCTTTTGAAAACTTGTAGATTACAAACATGAAATCACAATTAATATCCTCTAAAAGTAATTTCAGAGCTTTCACGTCTTAAAAAAGGACAATGTGTACTGCTTCACAAGGTAATGCAGCTAATCAAAAAGAGGAGTAGAATTAAAGTATTTACATAATGAGCAATTCTACAGAAGGCGATCATCCCCATGTAAGCACTGCTGATTATATCCCACGCTGCTTTTAACAAACTCTACCAGATTGGATCCAGTCATCAGCACTTTCAGAGAATCCTTAAAAGCCTTTTATGGGTCTTTACACTTAGTGCAGAATGATGTTCTTCAGGTAGAATATGCTGGTGAGGGAGGACAGTGTCAACACAAGGTACCAGCAGGAGAAGAGGACTTCGGCATCACCGGTGATCCCATACTGGGCCGTACTGGGAGCTGCAAAGAGAAGAAAAAGGGGTTAAGTGAAAACTTCCACTCAGACCCCCCACACTCTTCCATGTTAACTATTAGGGCAGCAAAAGCATTCTTCTGCAAACCGGAGAAAATGCTGCAAAGGTAGCCAAGCCCTCCTGCTCAGGGAATATTACTTCTTGTTTTAAAGAGGATAAATCATTATTATGGCAAGCATTTAAAAATGTGAGTACTTAACATCAGATGAGGGCTTCATGTTTAAACATCTGAATAATTTATCTGTTTTTTAAGTTACTGAGCATTAAGATCTCCACTGAAATCAATAAGAGGTGAATATACTCAGCTCTGTTGGAAAACAACTCATTTTCTGTCTGACTTTAGAAGCCAAAGTTTGACAATTTTGCTTAGCGAAAGAGATTCATATTTATTTTCAGCCTCTTTGAAGAAACTGTATTTACTTCCTTTAATCCAAAGCCTCTCTCAAATTCCTAAGTAAATATTACAGTAAGTGCATGCAAAAAAAGAGTTAAAGTATAAGAAAACAGGGTCGAGAAACAAGTGAGGAGACGGCTGAGCAGCCGCTGGCTGTCCTGCCTGCGGCACGGGAACGCACCCAGCAGAAACCGGCCCTTTTGTTCTTGGAAAGCCACGGGCAGGAGGAAGGGTGAGGACCTGCTTCTTCATCCTCCGCCCAGCCGAAGCCATCACGACGATGCTGTTGGGATGTTCGGCTGCTAAATGAACACTGTAGGCTCACTTTGGCCCGCAGATTTCCGTACAAAATTTATCACAAATCAAATATTTTTCTTCTCTATGACGCATGAAACCCCAAGCTCTTATAGACGTGGACAGCATCCTGTGCTCTTTGGTTGAATATGGGTATCAAAGGTTTTGCTTTCCAGACTATATGAATATAATATAGATTATTCTAAGACGTAATATCTGCGCAAGTCCTGTATCGAGTGCCGCTTCTACAAGCAGGCATTGCTTATGTCAATGGCACTTTACTTAGATACAAGTTGCAGAACTTGCTTTTTTGACTAGACTGACCCAACGTCTGCCAGAAACGTGGATGGAGATCAGCTGATGGATGCTGAGCAAGACTGACCCAGCTTGGGGCCCACGTCCCGGGGCTCAAGGCTTTTTCCTCGCAGAGGACAGAGGTGTCGGAAAGGCAGGAGGGGAACAGAAATTTCCAAGCTCGCTCCTGATGAGCTGGGGATGCTCAACCCAAAGGCTTGGCTGCAAAAGGGAGAAATCACTGACGTGGTTACTTTGAAAAACATGTGAGCCGTGTGTGAAGGAAGAGGAGAGGTCGCCTCGGAGACCAGGGTTGCTGGGGAGTCGGGTACCACGTGGAGGATCCTGCCTCTTCTGCAGGATCTCTCCTTTCACCCCATCACACTGCCCTCCCGAGGCCTCCTCAAGGCACTGGGCTATCTGGACCAGGAACACCAAGAGACGGTCTGAAGAGAAGACTTCAGCCAGCTGCTCTACTCTGCAGGTACATGGGAGATGATGGCTACGCCGAGCAGGTACCGACGGTGCAGAAGACGGTTTCCCTGGGCCCAAGCCAAACCTTGTCCCACCGCCTTGCCCGGGCGCGAGCCACCTCCGACAGCACTGCTGCCCCTCGCCAGTGCCAAGTCCACCGCCGGCAGGGAGACACCAGGCTACGGCGCACGCGCCGCTTCGGCGTGAGCAAACCTCACCGAATCCGCACGTGCTTCCCTTGTGGGCAGAGAAGAGGAGGAGAAGCAAAGCACCCCCGACAGCAGACACGGGCCGTGCCGCCGGGGTGTCCAGGAGGGTGGGACGGTGCGGGCAGGATGGAGCCCGGAGAGGAGAGCGGTACCTCGCTGGGCGGTGTGTGCAGGGGGAAGGTTTGCTTTTGCAGGATGCGGTCTCCTGAATTTCAATTCTTGTTCAGTCTGGACACTGAAACATAAACGTCCCTTTGCTTCCTCTACAGAAATCTGAGCTACGTGCTACCCTGTCCATTTTCAACGTACGACATTTTATTAGGCGCAGAGTAAGGGGTAAAACCAAAAATAATTCATTTCCCCACCCCCTGCGAAAGGTTCAGGGAATAAAAAAAAAATTACAAGACGAAACTTGATTTTGAAGCTTAGTTTAGTGACTTATAACCATGACTAACTGCAGGACAGGGAGCTCTCTTCTCATTAAAAAGGAACTTTCTGTGACAAGTCAATATGACAAATCAACATTTAATTTATTACAAAAACCAGGCTAGCAAGCTGAAGCATAGCGTAGGTGGTATTTCATTTTATCATATTAAAAGAGTTTCCCCAATGTAAAGATAATTTGAACTACGGTGGCTATAAAAGCGAGGGGAAACTTATGTAAATCTGATTTCCTGCATATGAACCGCTACTATCTTTCCAAAGCTTATTAAATCATATCTGGATTGTTTCAGCACAAAGGTACTAGGTGAATTAATGGGGGAAAAATACATAGAGTTGGGTAGATAAGAGAAAAGAGTTATGGTTCCCAAAGCTGGCTAACCGGCAGAATTTGATGTGAAAGAAACCTGAAGGAGAAGCAAATCTGGACCAGTCTAAGTGACTGGACTCTGCTGGGTTTGAATAAACCTCCCTGAGGGCTGAGTTCACGTGGTAGAGGGGTGCGAAGCGAGTGCAGGGGCTGGTTTTGCTGACCCATGGGCAATATATTAGCCCTGTTCGACCCCACCTCGTCCCACACCTCACCCACACCGAGGACCTAGGGTGTCGATGCTATGGCTGGGTCTGACAAACCAGATTTCACTTAAAAAAAGTAATTTAATAATCTCTCTGAGTTTCTTTAAACCTGTCTTTGGCATTACAGTAAGAATGAAATCCAGCTGTGCTGTGTGGCTTCCAGGTTCACCGGGACTGATGCTCTGAAAGAGCTTGAGCCAAAATTTAAGATTCTTCTCCCACCCCTGTAATACCTGTTCCGTTTCCTCAGACTCCTTTCAAGCGGGCAAACTGGTGCGAGCCTGCTGGCGTTAGGGTCTGCCGATTAGGACCTGCTGGGCACAGTTTCACTTACCGAGACCCGTGGTGTGACATTTGCTATAGAAAACCAAAATAAACCCAGAGCTATTCACATTTGGGGCCTCACAGCCCCAAGAGTCCTCCCAAACGAAGACATTTCTGTCATTGTGGAAATGTCCCCCAAATCCCTGGCGTGCCAACGGGCAATCTGATCAGATATTGGCTTTAAGGGCTTTTTTGGAACTGTACACTGCAGGTTTAAAAAGCCGTGCTATTTTAATTCAAACTGGAAGACATTTGCCATGTGCCTGCACAGGACCAGCACGTGCATCGCGCTTCTTCAACCCTCTAATCCATCTGTTGGTGGAGAAAGCCTGACTGCTCTTCGGCTTCCTTTAATAGTCTCCTTTTGTAATTAGCAGCCCAAATTAGAGCACCCTTTGGGCAGCTGGGCTGGCAGAAGCAGGCAGGGTGCTGCCTGTGCGCTCAGCTGGGGAACACCCGGTTGTCTCAGGTGTGATGGATGGTGACTGATTGGGAAAGTCTTGCCAGATCATTATGCCTCTTAACTTTAATTTGACTTCTGGAAATCTCCGAGTGTTTCTAGTCTCCAAAGCGAATTTCTAAGCAGATGTCCCTCTCTCACTGTTAGAGGCAAACGGGGTTGCATCAATTCCAATGTCACGGTGAGTCTACTGGATGGCATACGGTTTAAAATGTTGTGCTTGACTCTTAAAATTAATAAGCTTCTGCAGTCCTTTTTCACCTCGGTATTTTGATTAACTTTTCCTGTGGCTACCTAATTGCTTTGCTGGCAAAAGAAGGTTTTGCTCCCAAATATTCACAAAATTCTGTAGATCTTTTGTGGTGTTTTACAAACTTCAAAAAGGAAACAAACTTACTTTTAAAATTTAAAGATCCTTAGTATGGTCTGCTTAGTCATTCATCTAAAAGGAATAATCATTCTTGCTAAGTACTAAGTAGTCCTTTCTTGCTTTGTCATTGCTGTGTAATAGTAGGCGAGGTCATTTTGTACTTGGACTGGTTAATTTTCATAGGGTTTTTCTGACGGTCCTGTATGTCAGACTAAAAACCTTAGTTTAGGAATGAAGAAAAAGATTTAAGTGTTTGAAAATAGCATGAAACTCACAAGCTCCTTTTTTTTCCCCCGCTAAGATCTGAGCACTGAATGTCATTGTTTTATAGAGACACACACGTGCACTGGCAGACTTAATATTTGTACAGCAAGATAATGGTGGGGGTATGTATGATTAGGCATTAAACAAAAGCATGAATTATTTGAGTCTGTGATTACATCTGCAGCTATTCTGGGCATTTCCATAATACCTATCATCACCACCGTTACAACGGAGCACTCTGTTTATAACGGATTTTACAGCGTGTGAAGCTTTTGGTACACAGAGCGGGGAAGGAGAACAGCGGTTGGCCTGCAGAGAGGTATTTATCTGGCTAAAGATTCTCATCCAGAACACTGTCTGGTAGCTAGCTGAAATGGAAACCAAGGGCGAGTTGTTTGGCTCCCCTTGTGCTGATTTGGCAGTGCAAATTGAGTTCAGAGCTGTGGTAGTGACACCTTAAAGGAAAGCGAATTTCCATCCAGGAGAAGATTAAAATGAGCTTGATGAAAAGTTGGATGTTTGAAATATGAAATGATGTAGGATTTAGAAGATGCAGTAAGTTTAAAATACATTTTAATATATTTAATATATATATTTTA
>NW_010540727.1:0-1017 GCF_000687285.1 Phaethon lepturus
CCCCACCGCCTGCGCTGCGACGCAGCCACCCCCCCCTCACCCTCGCAGCAGGGTCCCGGGCACATCCCAGTGGTGCCCCGTGCAGGGGAAAGGGACCTCAGAGCTGGCTTTGAACTGCCGCGGGCATGCAGAGAAACAAATAAGTCATTGTAAGAGAAACGTTGAATTCTGAGGGGTGGCACTGAGCAGGTGGAAGGGAAAAACTGTGGATGCCTTTTCATCTGCCTCCTTAACGCGTCCGCACACACACACACTCTATCTATCTATCTATCCATCCATCCATCCATCCATCCATCCATCTAATTATCCATCTATCTGTCTGTCTACCTATCTACCTATACATCTATTTTTTCAGAACACTTACTTATTTTTTATCACCTTTCTATTTTCTTCTGCTGTATTTTGACTGGTCCTGTAAAGTTTAGAGAGGGAATTGTGACCTTTCCAATGTGCTACAATTAATTTTTACTTCAGACTCATAATGAAGTACTATTATCCATCACATGCAGATCACTGCCTTATACTAATAAATCATGCCTCACTGTACCACCAGCTGCACTAAAGGTTAGACAACCCGTCCCCTTCAGAGCATTCAGACATGCTTGCTGTATTTTTTTAAGTGCAGGCAGCTTATTAGCCATAACAGCGTGTGGAATTGGAGCAGAAAGGGTCCACTTGGCACAGCTAGCTGGAGCATGTCACGCCGTAAAGCTGTGCTCAGGAGTAATACGCTTTTAGTGTATTTTTAATTGTGCTGCTTTTTTTCAAAAGATAACTGCTAAGGTGAGATGAGAGTTGCTGTCCCAGGAAGATCATAGTGACAACAAACAGCCATGATAAACTCCATAGGCAGCGCAGACCCCGCTGCTGTGGGGCAGGACCCCCCTCACACCTGGGGGCTGAGACTGGTGCCCTCCGGCATTGCTCTCTGCTCACCTTCCCCCCCGTCCCTGCGGCAGGCATCCCTCTGCAGACACCACGCTGCGAACCCCCTCCATCCCCTGCCACGCTCAGCTC
>NW_010540727.1:1161-1709 GCF_000687285.1 Phaethon lepturus
CCGGCGTGTGATCTTGCCTTCCCCGGATGCTGCCTGCCATGGTGCCGGCAGCCTGGTTTCCTTAGCAATCACGATGGCGGGGAAGCTCTGCAGGATCCTTCCCTCACCTGGGAGGATCTCTCCTGCCTCATGCCGCGTGGCAAGCAGACTGAGATGCGAAGTCTCCAGTTCAAATGCAATGTGACACAACCTAATGGAGTAAATACAGGTACAACAGGCACTTAAGGTGCTCATAAACTATGTATTGTTTCTTTTTGGATTGCACTGATGTTATTGCAGATGCTGTATGAAGTCTGAAATAGGATCGCAGCAACTTCACTGCTCCCTTTCCCAGCTCCTTTTACTGAGGGGAAATTACTTGGCTGACATGCTGCATCCCCATCTTTTAAATGTATTTATTGTTCTATAACATTTCATACACTTCATATGCGTTCAGGAGAGCAATTCAATATACCTGCCAGAAGCGGGAGACGCATCACGCCCAGAGCAGCAAGGGAAGATAGCGGAAGCCCAGTGGAGCTGCAGTGCTCGGTGAGACGGCGGCGGGG
>NW_010540728.1:0-487 GCF_000687285.1 Phaethon lepturus
TTACATTGGACAATATTGTAGAACACCAGAGTAAGCTCCATAAAGAAATACGGTATCTTCCAGTGTGTGTATACACACACACACAAAACCCCAACCAACCAACTGCAAAACTCCAAAAGGAAGAGCTTTATACAAGCAGTTATAGTAACTTTGTTTCAATTAAAGATGCAACTCTCACTCCTGGCAAGAATAAATTGGTAATGGCACTGCTGCTCCACATTGGAAAGTATCCTGAGAAATTAAGAACAACAAAATACAGGGCTGTCATCACTAAGTTCTTGCACAAAACACAGCAATTAAATATCTTAAATAAATAAAACAGCAGATAGCCTATACTGTATCTGTCACAAAAAGGGGATGTGACCTGGGTCACTGCTAATTCTTCCATCATTGATAATTAGAAAAGGATTGCATTCAGTTACTGTTAATATCTTTCAAGTTATCTATGGCCAATAATGTACAAGGAGGTAATTTGTAATTCAAGTTT
>NW_010540729.1:0-2477 GCF_000687285.1 Phaethon lepturus
GGTTAAAAACCTGCTGGGACGCTGAACCTGGGCTCGAGCCTTTCGCCCTGCCGCAGAGGTTTGGGTGTCTTCGAGCACGCTGCTGAAGTCCCTGGTGTCCCCGAGGCCTGTCTAAAATTAAAAAAACCCCACCCATACCATAGAAACATAGCAGCCACAAAAATGACATCTTAAACACGGTATTTATGACTTTCTATCTTTGTTTCGCATAAACTTTTCTGGTTCCCATTACACAGATTGATTGTAGGGCTGATTGATTTTAGGACGGTACTTCCTTGCTGGCTCGAGCTCCAGGTCGGTGGAGCGGGGCAACGGCGGGGCCGGGAGGACACAGCATTATCTGGGGCGGCAACGGCGGGCACGGCAGAAACCCGCATTATCTGGCATGAATTATTCAAAATGGTGAATGAGAGAGGAGCCGCTTGCGAGCAGGACACACGGCCGGCCGCCGGGAACAGCGTCCTTCGGCACTCCCGGCCGCTGGGAACAGGCGGGTGCTCGGCACAGCGGGGATCGCTGTCCCCAGTTAGCCCCAGCGCTTTTTTCATAGCACGAGGAATTCAGAAAGGTTTTTAGCCCAAGGTTCGGTGCGGTCGCTGCCGGCGTTTCGGCCCGCAGCCCCCGCGCTGAGGCAGGGAGGCTGCCTGGCCTTGCTCGCCTGCTGTAATTAGCAAGAAACCTCATTTGTATCTGGCTCAGCTGCTTTCAGAGAGGCCAGAGGGAGCTCGTCAGAGCTGCTAATTGCTAATTACGGAAAGCCTTTAAGCAGCTCTGCTGGGGGAGTTTCCTCTCTCAGGTACAAAGTCTTGAGGGTGCTGCATCTATTGGGGAGGGGGGAGAAAGGCTTGGTGGGGAGGGTCCCTCTGCAGGGACCCAGGGGTTAAAGGTGCCCTTGTGGGCAATGCACGGGGGCAACCCCATCAATCCTAAACCCCTATGGTGGGGGCTCTGCAGGGCTCAGCTAAGAGAGGAGGAAGGAAGGAAGGAAGAAGACCTCTGCCTCCCTCAGAGCAGAGCCTCCAGCTTCGGAGGCTCGGGGAGGTAGGTTAAACCTGGGTCCTTGGAAAGGAGGTGCCCAGAGCTCCATTTTGCAGCCCCTGGGGGTGCTTGGTTCCGTGGGGATGCATGACCTGCAGCCTCCTCCTTGCTGAGAAGGACAATGCCATTAAAGTGATATTTAAGGGGATTTTTGGGGTGGAAGCCAGGAGTGTGTGCAGTGAGGGCTGTGGTCTGGTTTGCCTTGGAGGCCTCAAAAGAAAAAAAAACACCCAACAAACAAAAAGCAAACCACCAAACCCACCCTTGTGGAGGGTCAGGCTCCAGGGCTGCTGAATAACCCGTGCAGGAAGGAGCGCTCGATAGAGCTTGGGTATCCCCTGCCGATCCTCTGGGCACAGGTTCCTCTGCGTTGCTGGAAAATGCCATTCCTCAGGGGACACGTGGTTGTCCCGCACCTGGGGACCATCGGTCCTTCCAGCCCTATGTCTGGGCTGTGATGGCTCGGCTCCACGGAGAGAAGTTGAAGAGTTTTTTGTCTCATCATCCAAAAGGCATCTCCAGGGCAGTGATTTAATTTGGCGAGCATGTAGGCTGCAAATCTGCTTACCAGATTTCTGGGAAGCTTGGAAGAGGTAAATGAAACAGAAACATCCTTCCCAAAAGCTCCCTCGCCTGCCGGTCACCACCAGCAGCTGGTGGCACGCCAAGCCCTTCGGTCTCCCCTTAACCCCATCCGCAAAGGCCCTCACTGGGAAAGCACGGAGCGTGGGCTGAGGTCGGTTCGTGTGGGTGGGTTTTTTTCCCTACGTTTCCCTTGGGGCAGGAGCTCTTGCGCTGATGCTTGAGCCCTTACGGTGCCTGTTCCTCTGCTTATACACCCTGTGCGGTTTTGGGGAGCTTCCTTCAAAAACTAAGCCAGCTACAGGGGCTAGGACTCGACTCCGGCAGCCAAAGCCTTGCTCAGACAGATAAAACCACGCTTAGGTGGGGATGGGAAGGGTGATTTCAGCGGGAGGTGTGATCACCCCGTAGCAAGGGGCACAGAATAACCCTGCAAGGTGGGCGAGAGCTGCTTTCTCTTTGCAGCTCCAGCCTTTAACAGCAGTCTTGTGCTTTTTTTTTTTTTTTTAATAAAAAAGTAGAGGGTTTTGGCTTTTTGAAGGCTCTGCCTGGAGGAGCAGTGTGTGGCTCTGGCCTTGCTGCAGCCCCAAACCAGTTCCTGGGGGCGAAGGGGAGATCAGAGCTGCTAGCTGTACCTTCCCAGCAGGTGCTGGTTTTGAGACCCCCAAAATAAGTGCAACCTCTCCTCTAGTGAATTGCTTTGATTTAAACTCAGAGCAGAAAAAATGAGGCGGTGCGATGTTTCCTGGCTTTAGGGTGCCTGGGGGCTTCTTGGGGTGCAGGGGGGCAAGTGCTCAGCGCAGCAGGCTCCTCTCTCCCAAATCAGCAATTTTGGGTGAGTCTGGTGGCATGAGAGT
>NW_010540730.1:0-14819 GCF_000687285.1 Phaethon lepturus
TTCCAACCTTAATGATTCTGTGATTTGTTGATTCCCCATCTTGTGAAGTTAGAATTAAGTTTAAAAACACAGTTATAATCACTTTTAAGCAATACTCAAATTATCTGTGCCCTTCTTGGAAAACCAAGGGAAGCAAGATTCCAGCTTTTAATGCCTTAAGGTCTGATTCGGAATAATATGATAGATTTTCAAAAGAGCACGTCGATGAATATGCCTAACAGTCACTGAGTCACAAGCTCTTTTGCAAATCTGGCCTTGTGTTTGTTTTATTACACAAAAAGTGCCACAAGAGAAAACAGGGCGTTCAGTGATGAGACTATTACACTGCAAGATTGGTGAACAGCAAGTTATAACTATAAAATTTCACATGGAGGTGGGGGAAATTACAAAATACAACAGATTCCACAGCCATAAGATGTAACAGAACTTCTCATCACAAAGTGTCAGGGTCTTAAGGTACAGTATTGAAATCAGGTTTAAAAAGCTAAGCATAAAAACCACTCGAGATTTTTTGCAAGTATTTGGTATTCTTTTCAGTGTTGTTGAATCAAAGAATGTTGAATAAAATCTCAAATAAATCAATCAAATCTACTATGCCATCAGATGAAGTGCCTTTCAACCTCTCTGTTTAACCTACAATACCCTTCTTCCCAAGTTGGCAGCAAAATGTTTTTTTCCTCCTTCTCTGTAACTGGTTTTTTCCCTCCCTCCCTCGCTCTCCTGCTCCTTCCTTCCTCCCATTCTTCCTTCTTTGCTCCCTCCCTCCTTCTCTTTCCTCTTTCCTTCCTTCTATCCTCCCTCTTCCTTCCCTCCCTTCATCCCTTTTTTCTTTCCTTTCTTTCCTTCCTTCTGTCTCCTTTAAGTCTTTGCCCTCCTCATCTTCCTTCCCGTGAACTGACTCACTCTCTGCCTTCCTGTCTCCTTAGGCCCTTTCAGGTAGATTTGTCTGATTTAGGTCCCACTTTTGCTCCAAGGAGTCTCCATCAACTACCATAGGTTTCTGCACGTCCTTCAAGTTCTCTCCTCATGAACCTGCAAGTTCTCTTGGGTCACCTCTCGACCAGCTCTGTCACTGCAGTTTTTCTTCCCAGAGCTAGTTTCCCTTAGCAGCAACTTACCCCTTTGTTGGGGTTTTTTTTTTTCTCTTGCCTGTCTGATGTAGTTAGACTGGCTGGAGCAAATGGGATCTGTCAGTCAATACCCTGTCACACATCCTCATCCAAAAGCCACCCTTAAAAAGACAGCATTTCCAAGGAGTTCAGCCTGTGAGTAACTCATTTCCATCCAAAATTTATGACCCGTCAATCCACTATTTGTACATTTTCCATAATGGGGCCTTCCCTATGCCCAAATAAAATATATGTCTTCTGGTGTAATATAAACAAAGCTGAGTTGGAGCAGTTCTTTTGCTGTGTGCAGACAGAAAGATTAATCAAGTTCTTTAGAGACCAAGTAATTACTCTATTTGTACTGCATTTGAATTTGTGATGCAAATAGACACAGTGTATCGTCAGAGCTTTGGAAAGCACCTGAATCATTCAGGGAAGCTCTGGTTACCACACACCTATTATTAAGAAATAAACAACAAAAAAACCCTATACACATATCTCACTTTTAGGGCACTCATGGTCTTAAACTCACGCCAGAGGCAGAAGCCAGTTACCCTATTCTAAATAGCAATCATCCCAGATGAAGACATTTCCTCCCCTGCTTCTCTTCTACCATCACTTACCGGTTTTGAAAATTCACATCTCATTTACAACTATCATGATCTGCCATAAGAGAACACATGGCAACTCATTTCACAACCTAATTTGTGCTAGTTCCATCCAAAATCCTTCAAAAGAGAGATCTCTATGTAAAATGAATAAAAAAAGAAAATAATTCCATACTGGCTGATTCATACACTTTAGAATTTAGGCTTACAACTAAGGCTCAGACCTTTGATGCAGCAGTATACAGAAGCATTGAATGCCAAATGCTAATACTTCAAACGTTGTTGCCTTCTGCAATACACAGCAACTTTTGCCTATGCTTTACATTGCTACAGGTAGTTGCTCATTTTAATGAGTGTTTCTCCACTGCTTCCTTGCAGAAATACCCAACAGAAACAGAACAAACCTCTGACTTTCACAAACAGGTCCTGCAGAAAGTTAAAACTCTTGTTTGTTTACTCTGATTAGTGCAAAAGGCTATCCCAGCATTATCTGCAAGGAGATGGAGAGCTGAAGAAAGAGTATAGAAGCTAGAAATACCCACGATTATTTTTATCTGGAAAGAGTGCCCAACTTTACAACTTTGCCACATTTTGCCTCTGGAGAGACAAAAGATCTGGAAATCTATGTGTTCACTTTCCTAAATACCTGTACTAATAAAGGTAAGGAACAATGAACAACAAACATGTCCTAGACTGACCAAAAGCAGTGATGGAAACAGACAAAGAACATCAGTGACAGTATTTTGGGGAAAGCACTATTGCAATAATTTCAACAATCTGAAATTGGATAACATTCTGTTCATAGCAAAGGATTTGCTGTCAAAATCTAACCAATTTGAGATTTCCTTGAGTGCAGGACAATGAGGTTTAACTCTTGAAATTTGTTCAGTTGATCCACTCCTGATAGACTAGAAAAACACTACCTAAATAGATGATGCAAGAGCAGAAGTGGAACAATGCTAAAACAAATAATGTATCATAAATTAATTACTGTATTATACTAGCCTCAATTTTGCTGGTACCATGAGCAACATATTTTCAGCAAAGTTGTCACACAGCGTCTGTTTCTGGCAAAACCAACTATCAGCATAAAAAGATCCATACTACCAAATCTCTGTAACTCCATCAACAACCTGATTTTCACCTGCCATCAGGTATTAAATGTTACATCTCCATCCGTTGTAGGTATGACATACAATTTTGAACGCCAGGAGAGAATCTGCAGCAGTGAAGAGTCCATACCCTGTCTACACATGTGCTTTCATTAATTCTTTTGTTCAGGTTTCACTATTCAGGTGTCCACACAGATCATACAAATAAATAAATAGGACCTCAAAAGATTTTAAAGAGAGTATTTTTCTATCAGCATGAAGAGACAGAGCTCAAATAAAGTAAAGAAGCTGTGCGAGTGTCTAGCAAACTAAGGGCACAGCTTCACATTGACACTGTGTCACTTAATCACATAGTGTATATGCTTCTCTGAGAATAAAATTCATGGCCTGATTTCAACAACACAGGACTCAGGCACATACTAAAAACAATTTTATGTTAGTTATGAATAATATCAAACCACTACCCTTTCAAACTGCTGTACACACTGATCTGGCTGGCTTATAGAAACGGTGAAAAGCATTGGAAAAGCCTATTCTACCTGACACACCCTGTAATCAAGATCTTCAGAGTAGTGGACAGCATCTGAATTTTAGGCAGATCAAAATTAGTTAGTCACTACACTGTAGTTTGCAAGTACATCCGCACTGTAGTTGTCAGCTGAAAATACAGGGAATGGCATCCTAGAATTTAAGTACCAACACTCAAATTTAACCATCATTTACATCTTGTTTCGCAGACAAGCCACTAGAGGGTGAAACAATTGCAAAATTTATAAGATTTGAACAGGTCTGTCTCACGTCGGGCATCCATGTGTGCACCACTACGCAAGCAGGCAAGGCAATCTCAAGAAACAAATTCTCAGTAGCTGGTGTGAGCTTACTCATACTTCATTTTCCAAGCTGAGACACAGTCATCACAGACCATCATGCAAGTATGAGTTTGATGGCCACGCAGCAGTGATTTTTCTTAATGTACCAGAGCTGAATATTTACTATAAGTGCGGACAAGATTATTTCAGTGGATTGGTAATAGGTCTATCTCCTTCAGGTCACCGATTCAAGCACTGAGCAGGTCACTAATGACTAAATGTTGTTAGCATTTGATGCTAACAGCATATTCAAGGGTTTTCTACAAGGAAAATAATTTGATATTTTCTGTCTCTGCACACATTACTAAAAACCTCCATCACAAAGAAACCTTATTAACATTTCTACTAGCTCTAAATTCACCATACATGACAACAGTAGCCCAATTTCTTAAAGGAATTCCAGGTGCTTGGCTGACATTTTCATCTCCCTAAAATCAAATTCTGACCTGGCAGAAGTGGTCACCATCACTGAAGTCCTAGCTGACATCAGAGTTTAACTGTGTCTTGCAGGTACAAAGTATGTCATGGAAATACTTTGATACAGCACCTAGTATTCTGTGTGCAACCGGATTACACAACTCCCATCTATGGTCAAATATTGTACCTAAAGAACCTACCATTTCTTCTATCAAGTCTAGAAATTTGTACATATTTATTGATATTTTATATGTAACTCTACATTGCCAATTGCATACAGAAGCTCCAGTTCAAAGGGAAAGACAGAGAAGATTTTGCAGCAGCCACAATAACCTCTGCAAAGTTGCACACTGGCTACAGAGACCTTGAAAGAATTATCCCTTTTAGGATGGTGAAGTGAAGGAACTTAAGTATTTCTCTTGAAGCTTTATTACTGATCTCTGCTTTTTTTCTTTTCCATGTTAACCACTGCAAGAGGTGTCATCACCTGGAAAATTTACTTTAAGTGACCTTCCATTTTTATTTACATTGAACACACATACTGGTATTTAACAAACTGGGCAAGCAGCAGTCTTTGCAGGTTCAGGTGGATTTGGACATACAAAGAAATACCCAAAGCCCCCCCGTCACTTCACAGTGTTTATTTTGTTGTACTTGTCCAACTGACAACGAAAGAATTTTCATTCATGGCTCTGCCAACACAGGAACTTTCACAGAAGTGATGAGACTTGGAAACAACCTTTTCAAGGAAGTTAACAAACGTATTTATTCTTACGGTGTTTCCATTATTTTCTGCTTGTGGCAGGTTCTGAATTTGTGTAATTTCTTCTAGAACTTGTGAGTTTCTTATGGATTATAACATGGATTGTTTAAAGACACTATCTTTCCTTTATGCTTTTACACTACTCGGAACATCAACAATTTACTTATTAAATTTTTTTTTTCTTTTTCACTTTTATTCACATGTAATCTCTAACTTACAAAAAAAAACCCACATTTAGAAGACAGAGGAGATAACATTTTCAAAGATGCCACAGACAGAGATGGTGGGAACAACAAGTACCTGTGATCTGAATGATCAGGAGACAGACTTGCATAAAGATGGCATCCAGTAAAAAATCTGCATAGGAGGTGAAGAATCCCCACCCGTATTTCCAGTGCTATTATCTGAGATATACTTTTGCTTACTCATATTTTACAAAAGAATAATGCATTTGAATGTGTAAATGCACTGAGCTAGCATGACAACAATGATGTGGTAGCTCTCATTACCATGGAGGAGCACAGGAAAAGCAGCAACAATGATTGATTAGAATCTTTAGAAATCACTTGTGTGTGTGTGTGCATACATTCATCCTTCCATGTTTTTCCTTCCTCATGCACGAGAAATATCTTCCATGTATATAGGTAAGGCAGAAGATGAAGATACATTTCATATCCTAACGTGATACTATAAACATGCTGGGAAAATCTTATCTGTCATTCCTCTGTACTTAGCAATTTTTTTGTTGTGGTTAATAACTGTCAGGAAGCTCAGCATAAGGGACATACGCATGTATGGACTGGTGATGTGACACAGGGGACACTGACTTATTTTCTAAGTAAATAAATCCATGTATTAATGTTTTTGAGGTTTTCGGATCTCTAATGACTATGAGCCCTTTTCTTTTTGTACGCAAGAGCCTGTATTATATTCATAAACAGGAACATGTGTATCTATACTTTGTGCAAAATGTGATGCCACATTAGCAGCAAGGTATAAGAGCCTCTCACATCTGTAAATCACATTTTTTCCTAAAAGCAATTTATTTATTATTCTGGAACAGGGATCTCCCCCATCACTCTAAGGATGTCAACCTCCTTTGCAGTTAGAAGTTGCACTTTTATTTCTGCTGCTCTGTGTAACTGTAATTTCTTTCCCCCCTCATCTCTCTGAGTCAACTCCCTTCCGTAAATCCTTCCTTAAACACATTCCTTATCTTCAGTTTTAACTGGTGCTTGCTGTGAAACTTTACATGGTGCTCTGCATGAAGGACGCAGTGTAGGTGCAAATAGTACTATCCAGTAGTAGGCCATCAGAAAATCTGTACACAAGATCACTTTCAAGATAATACTGCTGGATTCCCTCCTTGGCTAGTAAGCTTTGCCATAGGTACAACCCCACACATCCTCTACAAATGCCTTTGCAGAACTTGGGAGGATATTAATACAGCTTTAAAAAAGTCTGCCTGTTTGGCTGAGTCAGCATACGAGGCTTCGTACAGGAGTTACACAGTCGGGGTCCTGCCACAACAGCACTGCCCAGCACCACCAGCTGATCCTGCTGTCAGCAAGGGAGCACTGCAGAGGAAAAGGGATTGCAATTAAAACAGAAGCGCTGGGAGTACAAGTATACACACAAACACCTACCTGCTAGAAATCTGAAGACCATAGGCTTTCAGATACATTGCACACAGAATCATATTAGAAGGCAGAGGAAATGGTGCGAGGAAGATGCATTAAATTTGGATTACAGGGACATTCAGGATATACTGATACTGGCCTTTGGAAGATGTAGATATATACTCCTATATTCTTCTATATTTACTTATTAATTAGCCTGGGTGCTGATAAATATCTTCAGGATTGACTAATCAAAAATATTTTAAAGATTAAATCTAATCCCTAAATACTATGATTGCAAGAACGTACCACCACTCATTTTTAATAAATAAAAATGGCAGGAGCTTGACCCTGCAGTCTGCCCACATTTGTTGCAAGGATTTCATCTCCAGTCCTGGACTCTGCTCAAAGAAGACAACCAAAAACAACAGGAAGCCTAATTTCACTTTAGTTGGCTGAAATTAAAAAAAAGCCAGTCCTTACATCAGAGAATACATCTGTGCATGAATGTCCTTTGCGTTCTTCCACGAACACTATCTCTGCCTTTGGTCAAAGGCAAGGGGTAAAACACACCTCTCAAGTTTTGCTACATGTTTTCCTGACTAGGTGAGAAGGTAAAGAAATAATTGCAGAAGTGTCTTAATTTGCAGTCGAAACCCTATTCTGAACAAACATTTTTCTTTATCAGGGACCACCCTGCTTGGATTTTAATTCAGCCTGCGGAATGCCTTCTTACACGTAGTCATCTCCTTTGGTTTCTTTCAATCCTCTGCCCTAAAAAGGCAGAGCAGAGCAAGTCTTGCTTGCATAACTGAATTTTGTGGGGATCGCTTAGAAACCGGGAAGTACAGAGAGGATGGAAAGTGCTACCACATCTGAGTGTTAATTGGTATGTGATAATGTGCAAAAGCAGATTTTCTGCAAACACCTGTCTGCAGCATCCGGCAGCTATTTAATTTTCTACTCAGCAAACTGCAACAAGAGACTAAACCCTATCCCAAGCCAATCTAATATACATTTGGATTAAATCTGATCAAGACTTTTCATATTTTCAGGGACACTTAACACGTTTTAACTCCCAGGATAGTATTTCCTTTCTCTGCTATTTTTAGTGTAGACTCTGCAGCCCTATTCATGGCTCCTAACACAGCAATGGATGTCTAAAAGTTAGATATTCAGGGTAAACTACTGTAAGCATAACACAGATCGGTGCTTATACCTCAAATGCAAGGAAGGGCTTGAATACTTCTCTACAAATCTGGCCTAATACAAGATAACTCTTCTTCATACTAAGCTTGGCTCATTTATGTCCTCAGACCATGAATGTTGCAAAGCCAGCTGTGGTAAACTCAGACAAATAATCTAAAAGCTTTCTTTTCAGTAACTGGAAAGAGATACACACCATTACACAGTTATTTAATTCCATCCTTAAGACAGAGGTCTAAAACTTTATGCAATTAACGTGAAAACTTGAGTAAGAGTTGCAAAATACAATGTTTTCTGGAAAAAATCACTTTGAGCCAACTCACGTAATAAAGCTAAAGGGATAGTGCCACACTGCACAACAAACTCACTCAAGTTATGGCTAACTAACTCAGTACAGAAATCAAGCCACATTAAACATGCCCACATTCAGTTGGAAATCAAAGCCAGTAGCAGAACATTTTCATCAGTGTATATATTTATGTCCTCTAAAAATACTTCTTTAATAATTCTCGAAACTGGTATGTGAACAATACATTGTACTGAAACATCTGTATGTCAAAAATCTGATTTTTTTTTTCCTCTTCAGAGCAGTCTTAAGAGAAAGTGAATTGCTTTGCCTTGGCTTACAAGTCTACAGAGAAATAAAAATCAAAGGAATAAAAACAGTGTGAAAACTGAAATGGCCAATTTAAAGTATTAACATTTCTTGTATCTGCTTTCAGCTTCATCTTCAAACTGCCATAAAACCTGATTGTGCCTAGGGTATGCAAAATGTCTCTTTTTTTTCTGTTTCAACTTGGATGTATGTCTGTGGTTTATTTAACAACCTTGGGTCTCAGTCCTGCTCTCGAAAATATGGGCATTCACTGCTTTGCACCTTGCCGGTTTGGCTAGGATCCATTTTAGAGTCTGCATGATGACTGAGTAAACAACACACATATAAAGCTGTGCCTGCTTGTATCTGTAAGAGCTGTATCAATGCCTTAGAGAAAGTCAGAAACTAATAGATACATACAATATAATGTCTCACTCACACACGCACTCTCTGCATGCTACTACATTGGCAAGTTTTATCTTTTTTCACATTCAAACCAATTTTTTTAAGAGTGGGCCCTCTCTTGGGGTCAGGCTTCTGTTGCGCTTCAGTATGCCTGAATTTTGCAGTTGAGGTCTATGTTGCTATTGTCTTAGAGTATGGATATGCTTTTTTACAACTCAATTTAAAACTTCTTTAGCATAACTTTTGTATGTGCTACACATTTATTACCACACAAGGAAAATCACTGATTTTCCAGTTCTTTGTGTGAGGCATCGGGAAAGCACGAAGCCTCCCTTGCCGCTGATCTGAAAACATTAACCATCGTGCGCACTGCTTTTTCCTTAGACTCAATACACTACTTATTTTAACATCCTCTGTGTAGCTGACGACAAGCAAGGTCCATCTACCTTACTATATTAATCTGTTTTTTCACATTTAATTGCTACTTTTAGTCATGAACTAAACAAGCACAGCTTCAAATCACACAAACAAGTACTACAACACAAATTGTAAGCTACAGTATAGAACACAATGCCCAATACCCAAATCAAACCCAAATTTTCCAGGGCTAAGTTGACTGAAGATTGCAAAACTAACACTAACTTTCCTACAGAACACGGCAGTTTTCAAAATCTACAGCAGAATGCCAGGAAGTTACAAGATTATTTGAAAAATCCAATCAAATTCCACACACATGAAAAGCTGTCATTAAAGTATCCTGTAACTACCATTACTAGTTCTGCTAATTTTAAGCATTATTCAGATGAACAGTCCACAGCCTAATTGATGAAAAATATATGAGAAGATTGTATGCCTTGACCCATCTTCATTTAACAGAGCCCTTTGGATCTAGTGAGACACAGAGATGATAATTTATACAAGTGTCACCTTTCTACTATAAATCCAGATAATTTGGAGGTACCAGGCAAGTACCAGTGAGTATCCCCAGATGCTCACACAGTAGTACTGGAAGCCTGGTGGGATGCAGGGGTAGACAGGGAAGCAGACTGCCCTGCAGTGACACAGGTATTCACACAGCAAAAGGCAGCGTTACACATCCAAGCAAGCTTCCTGTGGCAGGCTTTAATTCAAATTAAAGGATAATATTATCTCAGCTTTCAAAACTTTTAAAGGAATTCAGAAACAAACAAAAAACCAAAAGTCCAGTTTAAAATACAAAAATATAATAGTCTTTGTTTTCAACTATTTAAAACAGCAACAGTTTATGAAACTCCAGGACTGGGGTCCAGACATTGTTCACTGCATCCAGCAAGGTTTCTGCTGCTTCCATATGGAATGAATGATACGGAAAGATTCTTACTACAACAATTTGGATCTTGCAACTATTACCACCTGTGTATTCAAAGGGACTGATAATTTCGAAGTACCTAAACCTGAGAGTTTCCTAAAATGCATCTGCATTACTGAAATGAGATATCCATAGCCAAAATCTCTTGGGTGGGTAGCCAAAGCTAGCCTGTTACACTTACATGCACTTAAAACATGAGAATTTTAAGTTGGTTCTAGCATTGGTCATGCAGTCTATTTTAATGCATTTCTGGGATTTAAATGATGCACATTTAGCCTGCTCTCTGTGTGGGGCTGATTTTCACCTCAGAGCATAAACCACTTAATTATAAGATATCTCAAGTTTCCAAACAAGAATCAGAAGCTCTCCAGAAATACCTTACCATTGATTCTGAAGCACTCTAGCAAAGAAAACAAAAAGTGAATAGCATCCATCTAGCTCAGGAGGCTGAAATGAGAGAAGAATCTGTGGGTATCACAGCCAAGGAAAGTTTTAAAGAGAGATTTGAAGAACAGTGGAGAAACATGGAGATAATATGAGAATGGTCCTCTCAAAATGAATAGAAAGCATGGAAGAAAGTGCCTAGATGCTTCCATATAGAAGTCAGCCTTATGGTTAGTTTGGAGGAAGGAATCAACTCACTAATAAACATGAGATGACAGGGAAGAAGAGCATGTCCTATGAAAAGCTTTGAAAGTTGAGTGACATGTTGATGTGGCAGAGAGAAGGCTAGAGGACAAAAGCAAAGAGGCAGGTAACAATGAACTGAAGCTGCAGTGGTCAAAGAAAACTTTGATGCTCATCTGAACTCTCTTACTCCCACTTGTTATGAGTAAAATTAGTAAGAAATAAACTTGCCTATGTAGAGGGAAGAAGCTACATAACACAGAAAAAAAGAGACGTTTCCAAATTCAAGTTTGGGAAAGAAGGACCGGAAAGTGGCTTCCGTGAGGTGCCTCCATTCAAATGAAGGTGAAAATTGCAGAAGGTCAATCAGAGAAGTCTTAGCAAATAGACTGGGTAAAACGCTGTCTAGCAGCCCTGAACTTCAGATAAGAGATTGAATAATGGGGAAATGATGTCCAGAGAGACTCATTAAGACAAGTACCAAAGAGAAGAGACATGTGCAGCACAGATAACCCTAAGGACTTCAGGATCCTGCTTGGGGAAGAACTGTCATAACCCAAGGGCACAGCTCCTCTGCAGGAGCACAGAGATCTCTAAGCTTTAACGCAATAGGTTAGTTTTAATTGATACTCGGTTTGAGCTAGTGCTGCTAGGAAAACAAATGCCAGGCTCTTTTCTAAACGAGGGACATACATGTGCACGCACAAAAGGGTGGTCATCATTGAATATTTCACTTTTTGCCTTTAATTAGATAATTTTTCTAAGATGTTTAACATATTGTCTGTATTTCCTTGCAGAATAAAATGGTAATGCAGCTTAGTTACAAAAACAATGTGTGATGAAACTGTATACACACAAACTCAAACACACACCCCCCCTCATTACTATCTGTTTGTGATTGCCATGTGATAATTCTTACGACCTACCTCCTTTCTAATTTACTGTACTGTACTGAAACTTTTTTGCAATTTTCTGCACGAAGTTTACTTCTAAGGAAGCAATAATAAATAAAAATAAATAAAACAAATGCTGAGACCATGTGCTTCCCTGTCAAACAAAGTATATTCACACTGCCTCACTGAGGAGCATGGCCTGTAACCTACATCAAGCTCCTTTCTATCAGTATCTGAGCTAGCCTAGCTATAGCTTAAAGATAAAACATCTCTGTATTTCACTACAGAGCATCTCATCACTGTGACTGCAGTACAGTCACATACTGTACATACCCTGTATGTCATCATACCCTGGTTGTGTCTGTATCTGGATGTCCCAGTCTAGCTATAAGCTTGTCAACACTTTAGCTGATCTCCTTGTGAGGGTATTCCCTTCAATTGATATATGATGGCTGGCATTTCACAGGTGAGCTCAAGGATAAATCTTGCACTCTGACATTTGTATACTGAAGATTTCTTTTTACACAGATGGGAAAGTGTGATACTGACTGAACTAATAAAAGACTACTTGAGTTTAGAACAGATCATTGGAGCAGGCATTTTCTTACAATAAAGACGCAATTCCTTTGCCCTCTCTAGAGTGCAAGCTTGTGTAGGTGTGTGCATGTCTCCACCCACCTTTCCTCTTTCTCCAGCATTTTAGAATCATAGAATAGTTTGGGTTGGAAGGGACCTTTAAAGGTCATCTAGTCCAACCAATCAGCAGGGACAGCTTCAACTAGATAATGCTGCTCAGAGCCCTGTCTAACCTGACCTTGAATGTTTCCATGGATGGGGCATCGACCACCTCTCTGGGCAGCAACCTGGGCCAGGGTTTCACCACCCTCCTCATAAAAAATATCTTCCTTAGATCTAATCTAAATCTACCATCTTTTAGTTTAAAACCATCACCCCTTGCCCTATTGCAACAGGCCCTGCTAAAAAGTCTGTCCCCATCTTTATTAGAAGCCCCCTTGAAGTACTGGAAGGCTGCAATAAGGTCTCCCCGGAGCCTTCTCTTCTCCAAGCTGAACAACTCCAACTCTCTCAGCCTGTCCTCAAAGCAGAGCTGTTCCATCTCTCTGATCATTGTTGTGGCCTCCTCTGGACCCGCTCCAACAGGTCCATGTCTTTCCTGTGCCGAGGGCTCCAGAGTTGGATGCAGGACTCCTGGTGGGGTCTCCCCAGAGTGGAGTAGAGGGGCAGAATCCCCTCCCTCGACCTGCTGGCCATAAAAATGGAAACTGAGTTTCTTTCATTTGACACTTGAAGTTTGGAAAGAGGTGGTGTTTTTTAAAAGTAGTTACCACTCCTATCTCACCATTCATTCTTTAGTGATCTACATCCTAAGCAAACTTCATTTATTTATCGTTCTATATGAATGAGCAGTGGTGTTTCAATGAATACTTCTCTATATTAAACTGCATTTTTGTTTCTAGCCATTCAGACATTTATTCGTCGCTAAAGACCTTCAGCTACAGATTTCCCCTGAACTAAGGAGTTAATTCATTACTAAACACTGTTATGATTATGAGAAGTGATATTATTTGGTATGATATTATAATTAGGCAGCTTGAATACCTTTCATTTTCAGTATATTGCAGCACTGAGGAAAAAACACTGGTCCAAACACAATAAATACTGTTAGGGATAGTATTTAAGGCCAGCTAATAATGTACAAACAGAACTTACCTTCTTTCACACTTTTTACACAAGGTTCTATTTAAAACAAAGTAAAGCCTTAGATTAACTAACTCCCACAGAATATTGTTTCATTTTGTAGCCAGTGATACATGCCATGCCATGCTAGTACCAAAAAATTCTTTGAGAAACCCAGTTCAGAAACAATGCCAAGTGCAGAGCAAAAACTGCTTAATTCTGCAATGAAATTTCCACAAGGCACTCAAAGCAACAAGATTTTTCAACAACAGCAGGATATATTTAATGTTTCTGTTATACCTATTACTGCATAAGTGCTGAAAATATTTATAAGACTTATGTAAGTAAATAAAGCGCAAAATTAAGTACCTGTATGATTTTACATTTTGTTTCTAATGCGCAAAGCTATGATGCCTTTTTGATATGGGAAGTAAAGAATTTATGTCATTCTCAGTGAATATCAGGTTTTCAAAATATTATGGTTTCTAAATGTTGAAGTTATATTTACAAATAAAGTGAAACACTCTATAGAACATCCAAGGAGGCAAATGCTCAGTTTTAGTACCTGAGGGATACAGATCCCTATCTCCTTATTAATTCTATTCTATAATGAATGATTCATGTTTTCTAACAATGAATTAGGAATTTTCATACCCAAGACTTCATCTGATCCCTGAAGTTTTAAACATCCAAACCGGCAAGACATCCACAAATAAAACTGAAACTGAAGATATGTTAAAAAAAGAGGGAAAAGAGCACCGAGTATTAATTTTTTCTCTGCAGATTCCACATTCTGTTTCCAGAATGAATTATGTGCTCCAGAGAATTACCATGAGTGGCAGGCATCAGTGACATAGTAAATTTGGTCTTTAATATTAGACCTTTAATGACCCTGAAAGGTCAATAGTTACAATTGAATTCAGCTACCCATGAGTCGTATAACAAGTATGGGCAAACGTGACTTTCCATCGTAAGAAATATAGAAATTATTGGCCAACAAAAGCTCAGTAGATCCAATGTGCAGAATTCCGTTACATTTAGCTCAGCTCTCCACTCAGACATATTATATCCTTAACAATTCCTCCTTAACAACAGGCCCCTCAGCCTGTTGCCCCAGAGAAAAACCTCAAAGGAACTACAGGAGGTTCGTCTAAGACATTGACACAGTTGACAGCCCAGATGAAGTGCCTCTATACCAATGCACGCAGCATGGACAACAAACAGGAGGAGCTGGAAGCCACCGTGCTGCTAGAAAGCTATGACCTAGTTGCCGTTACCAAAACTTGATGGGATAAATACCATGAACGGAGTGCAGCTATCGATGGCTACAGGCTGTTCAGACGGGACAGGTGAGAAAGGAAGGGCGGAGGCGATGCCCTCTATGTCAAGAAATGGATAGAGTGTGAAGAGCTGTCTCTCTGTCTCTGAGGAATAGCCCAAGCAAGGCTGAAAGCTTATGGGTAAAAATCAGAGACCGAGGCAACAAAGGGAACCTTGTGGTTGGTGTCTATTACACGCCGCCCGACCAAGGGGAGCCTACTGATGAAGGC